>NC_092644.1:400000-605000 GCF_039555335.1 Amphiura filiformis | reverse complement strand
ACATATACATTGAGTAACATCAATTCCGTGTAAATGTGCCGTCTCTGTGCTGTTTTTTTTTTGGCTGATATATTTTTTGAAGTTATTTTGTTTTATACCGGAAGTGACCTTTGACCCCAAATAAAATATACCACATATACACTGGCTAACCACAATTCATGTGTGAACATACCGTCACTCTCCTACGTTTTTCTAAGCTAATAAAAGTTCTTGAAGGTTTTATCAGGTGGTGGCCGCATTGCCTTCTCTAAATTCAATAAATTTTCATCGTCAACCGTGTAATTGAATGTGATTATTTTGAAATTTTAAAACGCTTGAAATATCACAAACAAATAGGCCTATGTTGATAAATAATATAAATACAAGATAAAACCGTTGGGGTTCGATAATGAACCCCACAAAACTAACCGACTATATTGGAAAATGCCATACGGCCGAGCGGTTTCACAAGTCCGGCTCGATCATGTCATCCGCCGCCCGGGTTTTATACCGCAAATGACCCCTGAGCTTTGACCCCAAATCTGTGTACACCACATAGACACTGGGGAATAACAATGCATGTGTGCAAGTGGCGTCACTGTCCTACGTATAATTTGTGGGACAAGATGCATTTTGAGTTGAAAATCGCGTTTTGGACTCCTATGACCCCTGCGTGACCTTTGACCCCACGAGTTTCATGTGTGATGTAGGGGCACGGTGGTCAAAATGGACGTGAGTGCTAGAGCAAATGTAATGGTTGAAAGAAAGAAAGAAAGAAAGAAAGAAAGAAAGAAAGAAAGAAAGAAAGAAAGAAAGAAAGAAAGAAAGAAAGAAAGAAAGAAAGAAAGAAAGAAAGAAAGAAAAAAGAAAGAAAGAAAGAAAGAAAGAAAGAAAGAAAGAAAGAAAGAAAGAAAGAAAGAAGAACCTGTAAGAAAAAGAACATAGCGGTAAAAAGAATGCACTGCGCCTGAAGGCGGCAGTGCAAATCGCGGCTTTTCTTTTATTGATGTAGGGGCACGGTGGTCAAAATGGACGTGAGTGCTAGAGCAAATGTAATGGTTGAAAGAAAGAAAGAAAGAAAGAAAGAAAGAAAGAAAGAAAGAAAGAAAGAAAGAAAGAAAGAAAGAAAGAAAGAAAGAAAGAAAGAAAGAAAGAAAGAAAGAAAGAAAGAAAGAAAGAAAGAAAGAAAGAAGAACCTGTAAGAAAAAGAACATAGCGGAAAAAAAATGCACTGCGCCTGAAGGCGGCAGTGCAAATCGCGGCTTTTCTCAACATGCTCAAGGAAACCTTTGAAGACCAAATAATTCATTTATTTATTTATTTGCGATATATTAGTAAAGGGAGTCCAGAACAGTGAAAAAGCACTGCTTAAATATAATAGTTTTATAAAAATTATTTGTTTTTTAATTTTTTATTTGAAATCAGCCGTATTTTTATAGGTAAATGCTACATGAAGGATTTCAACGCTAATATAAATACATATACACTTAATGATGAGCACATCAAATCATTTGGGTATTAAACGTATATACAGGGTAAGTTAAAAAATGCAATAGGTAAACGAATCAATATTCACACAAGGGCCAAGTTGAACTTTCCCATTATTTGTTTGTTAGGGACCTAATAATGTAAATAATGCTTTTTAAAACATACTTTAGGTGATTTTAGATAATATTTTTCAGTAAAACGCCTTTACTAGAGATTTTCGCTCATTATTTTTCCATGGGCATAAAAAATTCCTCATTGCGTGGAGCCTTTTTTCTAAAGACGCAGCAAACTCTTCACCACAAAATAAACTACATAAAGAAAGTGCGATTATCTTCCGTGGCTTATCCAGAATGTCATGCTGCATCAGAATCTTGGAATTGAAGACCTGAGCACAAGAAGACCGTAAGTCCACTTGGCCCCTTAACATGTATACACTCAAGTTGCGTATAGTTTCGTATAGTTTGGTAATGCTTTATACATGTTCGTGAGCAAAACAAATCTTTCACAACCTTTCATGATGTTTTCACATGGAACATGTGTTAAACATTATAAAACCGTAAGAAACTATACATAACTAGTGTATTCATGTTGAGGCCAAGTGGACTTACGGTCTTCTTGCGCTCAGGTCTTCAATTGTCGAAATTATAGCATTTTGACTATTCCAGGTTTCTGACGCAGCCTGTCAAAAACTTGGAATTGTCGAAATTCTGGATTTGCGACAGTTCAGGCTTGTGGCGTAGACTGTCAAAAACTCTTATTTATTCATTTATTAATTTTTCTGACAAACTATTATATAATTTTCAATTCTTAACCTGCATGGACAATATCAACATCTACCATACTGATATACATATATTTTGTAGCTATTTTTAACACAGATTTTCTTGTCTTTATCAATTTTTCATCTATTTCTGCTTTTCACATGGTAATTTTTATTCTATACACCATTTTTGTTATTGATCACTTCGTTGTTTGTTGGCGGCGTTTGGCTCTGCTAACTCCAAATTAGGCCGAGCAGAAAACTGAAAGCATGTAAATTACATACGCCCAATATGCAAAGTTAATTAGCCACGTAAATATAAGGACTATCTAGCTGAGACTTGTTACGTTTCATTATATAGTACAAGAACAATAAAAGCAATTTGCTGAATTTAATCCGCATAATTAATTAGGGTTAATTTCTTGAAAAAACTAAAATGAACTCTTATAGCCTCTAATCATTCAGATTGAAATTATCAAAATCCTATTGGAGTTAGCAGAGCCAAACGCCGCCAACGGCAACGAAGTGTTTGATACTACATCATCATCAAGAGGTTCTCTACGCATCATGTCCTGCGATAGAGTTTCAGTATCAAGTTGATACTTAAAACCAAGTACATCAGTCGTAAGCTTTGCGGCAAATTCCATCTGCAGAAACATTCACACTGATGTACAATCAACGGTCTTGGAGGAAATCCTTATCTAGCCACATCTTGTGAAACCACTTATCGCCCGTGGGCATCCAGTGCGATAAACCTTGTTATAAACGTTCTCCGCTATCACCAGGTTTGCCAAATTTCACGACAATCAACGTGCCCCAGGCGCTACCACTAGGGGCGCCAAAATCGGCCTCACTTAATTGCCATTCCCACACCCCAACGTCTAAAATATTCTCTGGGTGGGGTAGGTGCGCCAATTTTGTTTCTTGCCCTGTGCGCTACCAACCCTACTTACGCCACTGACGACAATTCCTAACAGCTAGTACTTTCTGATGTAAATAATCATTATACAGTACCTTTCACCCGCTTCAGTTAGAGTAATATTCAAACCTCACAGTTTCCATTTTAAGTCATTAAGCGAAATACAAATACATACCAACTCATTTATCTTTCTATCACCTTTTCTAAATGTATGTATTGTAAGAATATTATTATTACACTTTTCTTTTTACTTACACCATACCCAACAATAATGCGAATAACAATAGTTTTCTTAATAAAGAACGAGGTGTATGCCTACCTCTACTAATACATGTGCATTGACTATTGTCTTTAAATATAGTTTGTCCAAATCCTTAAGGTGGTACTATACCACCTGATAATTTTTTTACTAACTTTGCATTTTTCTCAAAAATAATTACACACTGGTAACAAACGTTATGTATTCGATTATAGGGGCAAGGAATCCAATTACTTCACTGCAATTTCAGTGATTAAAGACAAGTGGTTCATTATATATGTTACGAAATGAGATACCTTCTAACGGTACCTTTTTTCTTATCATAAATAACGTACCGCTTGTCTTGAGTCACTTAAATTCCAGTTTAATAACTGTATTCATTGCCACTATAATATACATAACCTTTGTTACCAGCGTGTAATTAATTTTGAGAAAAATGAAAAACCGGTCACAACATTTATCAGGGGGTGTAGTACCCCCTTAAGCGAAAATACAAATCTACATACAACCATGTCATTTCTCGTTCTATCACCTTTTCTACATTGTATGTGTACATATTGTAAAAAATAGTATTATTACACTTTTTTACATAATTATTACAAGTTTGCATTGGTATGTTTAAACACAATTTGAGCAAATTTTAAAATTGACCCTGTACAGACTTTGATGACATTTTCCCGCCAAAAGATACTCCGGTTCAATCGTGCCGGCTTTCTATCTAAAATACATCCCAAAATATCCTTTAATAATTTAACAAGAACTTGAAAACCAAGTTATAACAGCTTTTTATCATGAAAACGACTCGGAACATTGGGTTGGGACAATCATCTGCAACTTATCCTCCCCGAGTTACAAGCAAAGATTTTTTGGGCTCTACAAGCGGTATATATGGTCAATTCCAGCGAAAGCGGGACAAAATTCTCTCTATGTTAACTTTCCACTTTAAAATGTCATTAATAAAGGAAATCACGTTATTGATGGAGCATATCATGTCACGTCCAATGTGCTCTCTTTGTGCATATAGGCATTACTAGCAAGTCATACCAGGGGACAAGTTATGATAGCTTAAATGAATTGGCGTTACCCACGAATTCAAAGATAAAGCACCATATATGTCATTGAATGTCCTTCAATCAAAATGAAATTATTACCGTTAGAAAGATGTTTGCATGATCTCTCATCATATGTAAAACGATTGAATTCCACCAAAGTTTGTTGACTCTAGAGGCCATTAAGTCAATTTGGCTAATAATTTTGTTACCCGCGTATCAAAAATAAAATGATCGTTCTGAAAAATGTTAAGTGAATATGCCATAAATGACTATATCATGAAACGAAGATTCGTTCTATAATTCTGAGGTCCAAGTGATTATTTTATTCAAATACGTTTTACCCATAAAATTCCATAAAATAAAATTTGACGTTACCCACGTATCAACTGTTACCCACGAGTCCAGCAAATATAATTGCCATAACTTAAATTAACATTTAATGACTTTGGACACTGAATTTAGTTTGACAAGCGCTTAAAATTATAAATCATAAAAATACGTTCACCGCTTTAAAAAAGAATCTACGACGGTTTAAACTTTTGTTACCCACGAATCCCGAATAGATGCTAACCTTGAAAAATAAGGAGATTGTTTATTTTAAGTTTAAATCAGCACATATTCAAGCCATGGGTATGCTATAATTTTGACAGTACTTACAGTTTATACACCTAAGAAACGCAAACCCCAAACGGTACTATAGTACTTATAGCTTTACCCACGAATTCGGCGTTACCCACGAATCCAAGGATTTACTCGTAAATTATATGTTTCTTATGCATCTTAACATTTTGAAAACATGCGAAATAGGTTCCAAAACAGTCCTGTTTAATAGCGTTCTCTTGAAGGTATACTGAAGCTGTATCATGAAGTTTTGATTGATTATCCTAAATTACCATTTTTTGTGTAAATGCAATTGGTTAGAGAGACTGGAATCATTGAAACACAATGGAGGAATAACCGCAAGGTGGTTTCCAACCTTCTGTAATATTTTCTATTTTGCCGCTTACCAATACATACCTTCAAATATGTGTTACCCACGAACATTTTGGTTACCCACGAATCCCTACTTAAATTATAGTTAACAATGTATTGATAGTGTTTTAGTTCATAGGAACTGTCAAACACGAGTTAATAGAATTTTGCTGCTTGAAAATATGGAATGATTTTACTAAAATAATAATATAAAACTGTTTGCTCTGTCTATTTAAATTTGGCAACTTCATTATTCTCAAAATTTTATACCCAAAATGCCATAATGATCCATTCTAAATATTCCATGTAGTCTGTATTTTGATTAAAATTCATTTTAGTGCCATTGCAGCCTGAATTATTGACATACGGAAAAGTATTTTTTATTTTTATTAAAAAATTTATAGGAATTGCTATTTTCCAGACGCTGTTACCCACGAATCCATCCGAGATCCTCATCCTGCGACGAGATACAAAATCTAACTTTATATTTATATGAAGCATTTATTCTAATCTTTCGAAATAATACAGTAATGTTAAATGACAGCCACTTTGGAAAGAGTTCAAAGAATTGACACAATCTTAACTGTACACCTGGTTCTTTCTTAAAATTTGTAATAACCACAATATTTCTTTGTAGATATATGTAATAAAATTCTATTTTACGTTCAAAGTCTTCACCGATTTCTAGTGTATATGAGTCACACATAAAATATTGAAAGATATTAAAGAAAGTGAAATTTTATGGCGTACAACAGGTGAAAAATGCTTGAATTCGTGGGTAACATGCATATGCGCATTTAACACTTTATTTGGTCTAGCAAGAAAAGTTATTTTTCAATCCGATGGCAATTCCACCTGATGATTCACTAGACATGATCGTCTCATTTGATGAGAAGTCTGGAATTGAAAAGGAAAACATTTTCAAAATGGCCCCCAGAGAGAATTTTGGCCCGCTTTGGCTGGAATTGAACATATATATCTCCCTGCTTCTACTTCGATTTCTATTACAAATTTATTGTAATCATAATTTACAGACCAATACAGATGTCTTCAGGGTCATATCCGGGTTGGTGACCTGTACAAATAAAATAAAAGATAATGAATAAGAATAATGTTATTGTATATTATAATAAAATACATAATGATCACCCACACTTGGCATAATTTGTAACAAAATTGTGTGTGTGTGTGGGGGGGGGGGGGAGTTCGTCTTTGACTTACATAACTGCTGGTCCGTGACTTTCCAATTAAAGCACCGCGTCGCATCTATTCATGTATGTTGTTTGCAAGCTATTCTACCTTGGCTTCCTCTTGGAAGAGTGAAATCCTGGTGATAGACTTGGTTTGGTAATCTATCAACAGTTATCCTGATAACATGGCCAAACCGCAAGTAATTTGAACACAACACAGCTTCTGTTATATTTGTTGCCATTAAGCTAGGCACTCATCTACTCTTTTCTCATCATATCTATCAACGATACATCACGTATGGAGCGGAGTGTGCTTAGATCTTATGCGGGTTCACGAATCTGCTCCATATGTTGCAATTGGTAGTGCATGTTTTAGAGTATTATAGATCTATCTATCTTGGTTCCTCATAAGGTTATGGTGGGATCAGATTGTAAGTGTCTTTACATCTTCCTCCACGGAAGGAATATTGGTCCTCAGGAGTACAAACAAGCTGTTGGATTTTATCAACTGGTGCAGCATTGACGATGATATCCCGAGGGTCTTTTATACTATTGCATTTACTTTGGTTGATCTCCATACTTCATTTCTTGCATGCTCTATCCCATTCATCTTGGCAATTTGGAGCTTGTCAAAAAGCACATCCGCGTTAATTTGTTCATAACAAACTACAGGTAAAGGTTGAATTAGGTTGGTGACTGTAGGCATTCTTGCCTTACACTAACTTCAACTTTAAACCACTCATATTATAGATCTGTTCATTGATGATTATAGCACACTTGATCTGATGGCACATGACTTCGATGAGATCAATTAGTTTGTTATCAACTCCTTTATCTTTATGTTACACCCCACCCCAAGATTTTTTATCCGTCATAAAAACGCACGCGTTTACGCCCAAACTACCTTAGCTAATCGTAGATCCATCGTTTGCGCTCATTTTAGTGATACAGTTTGTACCCCATCACCGTACCCGGGGATAGTACCACCCATCAACGATGACAATCAGAGATTTTCATTTTGCTCTTGTAAAATAATTCCAAGAGCTTTTTAATTAATCAGGTGAAAATCAGGAACCTTGAAAACGAATACGAAGTGCAGAGAATGGAATTAATAAATGTGATAATATTACATAAACACATCAACAGCACTAGGCACCCATTCGATGATGCCAAAGCCTTTATTCGTTACGTATTAAAACGCCCAGTCGGATATATTTCACACCTCACTGCCAAACACAAGTCACCCAATTTTGAAAACTGGGCGTTGAAAGTTCACTCTCATGAATATTGCTTGGCATCCTTTTCCAGTATGTCAGCGCTCAAATCGGACACAATAGATGAATAGATGCTGCACTCCGTTTGGTTTGACTGAACAACTTTATTTACAATTTAACCCTTAAGGACTGTGTAATTATGAGCCCTGTGGAGGGTAAAATGGGGGAGGGGAGCAATTTTTGGCAAGCCGATAGTGGAGCAAGCAGTTTTTGGCACACATTCATGGGGCACCTTTCAAATAAAACGCCAGGAAAACAGTACGGAAACGCCAAAAATTCGGCATGTCCAAATTTGGGCAAAGATTTGTTGGCCGGCCGAGAGGGGGGTGCAAGCATATTTGGAACACCGTTTGGAAATGTTAGCCCCCCCGATTATTTATCGCACAGCCCTTACACGATCTTTGACCCTTATAAGCTTACCGTGCGTAACTTTGAGGTCATTACATATCTCATGGTATTCCTTGCTTGCCAGCAGTTTAGCTTGGGCTGGATTCCACCAATCGATGAGTTTCGAGTCGAACCGAGTCATCATAGCGGCGCCGCCGACAGGACAAGCCTGAAGTGTATACTCGTCTACGTCTGTCCTTCCTCGGAACAAGAGGGCTTCCGAAAATAAAGCATCTACCTATACAGACGAATAAAATAGCAGTGAGTCTGACAGAACTGTAGGCTACTCTGGAAAAATATGTTTCTTAAAAACCAAAATTACCCGCACTTGAAATCGTGCTATGTGTGCGCTGTAATACATAAGCTTCCTTTTTTTCTCATTTTCGTTTTATTTCAATTTAACAGCTTCAATTGACCTTTGCATAATATACTATACAATCACATTTTTGTTTCAAAGTAAAATAGTAGTAATGAACATGCTATCAGAGGCACTTTACTTGGTTTCCGTTAATGCTCAGGTTCAAAGGTCATGGCCAATATTATCTAAAGGTTGATTGGTGTCACACCTCACACCACCCTACGATACGGCATGCAAAAAAATCGTAGCCCGATTTTCCTTGATTGATAATTTTCAAAAAGGAAACACAAGGTCATGAAGGAAAAGGAAACACAGGCCATCTTGAAATATGAACCATATCCAACAAACCGGGTATTTCTAAATAGTTACTAATTGAATGACTAATTAAATGACCAATTTCTAATCGAAGATCTGATTTTAGATTAATAATTAGTCAATAGTTAGTCATTTGTTTAGTCATTCAATTGGCAATCAATTAGTAATTCATGTTAATGACTATTTTTAAATAGCACGGTAAATCACGAAGTCATAAGATTCACCATGTTAGTCATGTAAGTTCTTATTCTGTACAAATTTAATTATAAGTCATGAAAAATATATTGAAATGATGCAAATTAAAGTGAAATGCTATTAGCATTACAAATACATCATTTCAGCATTATTTTTCTTGAATAACATAATTATATAGGCAATATCTTATATTTTTTGACTAATTAATTTTTACTGTCCAGGAACTGTTTTTTGGTGTTTTTATTTTTGTTTTGTTTTGTTTTTTGGCCATTGCGCTTTTTATGTCACTAGTATATATTTTTGGTTAAAAAGCCTGTTTACAGAAGTCGCTGAAAATTCACTCTAAAATCTGCCAAAATGGGTTATTCCAATTCACCCCCTATAGGAGACATGACTTTAATCTCCCAAACAGTGGGGTGTATATTTCAAATAGAGTTACCCATTCAAGTAACCAAACTCACGCCCCCTTTGCGGGAAATTAAGGTCATGCACCTCGGGTGTCTTTGATATGATGTGTATGGATTTCAACTGGAATATCCTATTTATACCGATTTAATATGAAACTGTGGGAACCCACTGCGGATCTCGGAATAAAGACGAATTCATTATTCTCACCGTTTCGGCTTTCAGCCAGTCGAAACACTGCTCAGCTACGCAATGTCGTATGTTTTCTGGTGGAAGTACTGCTCCCTGAAGATAGTAAATGGATACAAAAATTATTACAAGCCTGAAGCTATGAAGTTAAGTATTAAGTTGAATCTTTAAAAAAGATGTTGTGTAAAGTTTAATTTCAATCCCATTTAAATGATAATAACGCATGATAGCCATTTACGGACGCACCATTTGATTCTCAGGGGGTTGTGGAAGTTTGGGCCAGGCGGAATTAAAAACTTTATCGCTGTCAAAGGCGGCTTTATTCATTATTATCTTCTCAGAATCTTCCTTCCTATACTTTGTACAGAGTTGAAGTTTTGTACTCAAAACTTGGACTGTGTTGGATAGGCTCACGTTTTGCCCCAACATTTTGTTTTCTACATTTTTTCCACATCTTTAATCAAAAATCACATTTTTGATTAAAAATCATATTTTGGACCAAAAATCAAATGAAAACATAATAATGATAAAATTGGATGTTTTTTCACCAAATACAAAATTTATTGGTCTCGAACAATAAATTTGTGTATTGGGTTTAAACCATCCAATTTTATATCAAAATTGGATGGGATTTTTTTTTGTACTCCTCAGCGAGGCAAATGTCTCATAAGTGGGCGGATTTTTTTCCTAAAAACTCCCTATGAAAATCAAATGCGTACGTCATCGGGGCAGGTACACCTACCACCTGTTTTTTACACCTACTTACAACAATTCCTTCAGCCTTTGCAAGGCAGTGTTCATCACCAACTGCTCCGTCGAAGAAACCAATGGTCTTTCCGGTTAGATTTTGCCAGTCAAACTTCTTGGGATTTCCTGGTAGCGTGACAAATGCATGTTGCGGGGTTTTGGTAAATTGATCGGAAAAGGCGAAGGTACGTTGCCGCTCAGGCGAAACTCGATATGCTAAAATAATATTAGACAAGAATAAATAACTATATGAATAAAGAGAAGGAGAAGTGACGTAGTCAGCTTTTTGATAGGGGGGGAGCCGACTGGGAGGGGCGGAGGAGTGCAACAATTGGAAATGTACCGACGGCCTAAAGATTTCGATAGTAAATGGTGTCGTCTAAAAAATCCCAAGGCGTCCCGTTGACCTGGCCTCATAATTACCAAATGATTACTTTACTGACAAGAGTGGTGGCGGAAGCTTGAATTTAAGGAGGTGATCATAATAATTTAGTACCGATTTTACTAGTTCAGACTATTTCATCTCAAAATTAATTTTGGATTTTTTTAGGGGGCCCAAAACAAAGTGTAGCGCAACTATTGCTTTGATTTTTTCTTTTAGGAATTTTAGGGGGAGGGGAAGGACGTTTCCCCATGGAAACAAAATGGGTGGGGGCATTCGTGTCCCCCTTGCGCGAAATTTTGCTATTTTAATGCCAAGTAAATTCGACTGTGAGAGCAATCTTTTATTGGCATGTGGCGAAATGTGCCGAAGAGTAGCGATGTCGACGGGCCATTGGCTAGGAGGAGCAGGAGGAGCATGAGGAGAAGATGAGGAGAAGATGAGGAGAAGATGAGGAGGAGCAGGAGGAGCATCAACATCTAGAGTTCAAGATTACATTTACTCGGAGGGGGGGGCACATCATAATTTTTTCGGAAATTTGAGAAGCTGTGCTGTTTTTAGAAGCTGACTCCGTCAGCATATTGCAGGCCCGTAGATCTTACAGTCTTTCTACCAATAGGTTTGCCTAGGCGTATATTTTGTGGGCTAAGGCCTACAATACGCCACGGAACAATAATTATGTCCCCCTGACAACTAACCCCTGATACGCCCCTGAATTGTACATGTTATATTATATCTTACCACCGCACGCGTCATACCACCCTGCCATCAACCCATCCCCTCCTCGTGATGTCTCTCCAGACTTGTGGTACCAACAATTTGTCCAGACGTCGGCCACAATCTTACAATTCTTGTTGGCTAATCTGCAAACTGTTACAAAAACGATTCTATTAAAAATAGGGATTTTGCTGGACAAAGTTCACATACTGTATAAGTGCAATCATATACACATTACTTAAATATATTTAATTCAAAACCAGATATGGAGAATTGGTGGCAAAACGTTTAATAGTATCTGAAACTGTCGTATAATTTTATGATCAGTTTAAGATCATTTGTAAACTGACGATATATGGAGCTATACGGCAGTTTAGTAAGGGGTAAGACCAGGTTAATTCATCGGTCTTACTGATTTGAAAATAATCTAACTGACATTGGTTTAACTTTGAAACTTTTAACTAGCCAAAATAGGACGCCCTCTAGGACATTTTGGATTGAACTAGCCAAATGGCTAGTTGCCATTTAGCCATTCTTTCTCAATTATTATATTTTCTTTCTTTTTTTTAATTTAGAAAGTTAATAGATCGAGTGATTTGACTTTACCTGCATTCATAATATCCGGAGAAAATCCTTCCAGCTTGCCAGTTTCGCTTCTGTATATTGGGAAGAAGAAAGAAAAGCAAGTGCAAAGAGTTTACGGGAGTAACGTGGCAAGATGTGTCTTCACTTTCAGCTTCGAGGGCGCACTGCCATTTGAAGGGGTGTTTACGGTTCAGTGCGTTAAAACAAGAAAAGACTCAGGTCCAGCGTTTGAAATAAGGTGAGTCCTTGCGTTAAATATCCGTGAAAGTAGGCACGGACCCGCAAATTTCCTACGGTATGGGTCCGTGTGACCCTTAAAAATTGAACCAACCAAACAGCAGAAAATCTTAGTTTTGTTGTTCCACTGGAAAATTTGGTTCACATAATACATCCAGTTCCCTGAGTACACTTTCATTTTTAGTTTCCCATTAAGTTTTCAACCCGGGTTTTCAATTTTTTTACAATCTACATACCGTGATCGCCGTAGCTAATTATCTCTCAAGCAGAAGGTATCTGGAATATTGTTTCTATAGTCTACATCAACATTTAATACTTCATAATAGTCGGACCTTTGAAAATTAGCGAGGACCATTGAAATTTCAAAAGTATGGGTCCGGGGTTGGACCCTTGAAAATTGGCGAGAACCCTTGACATTTTAAATGCAACGGTCCGGAGGACCCTTCGATTTTTTTTCTTATTTCAAGGCCTGTTCAGGTCAACCTATGTTGGGTTTTTGATCATTTGGCATCTAAATCATATTAGTTTCACCTGATATTAGTGCATTTAAATGTGAGAGTTCTGATTATGAGAAAATCTACCCGAAATGAGCAATTTTCACATTGAAACTCGTGTAATACAGAAGTTGTGGTATTTAACCATAAGTAATTCCTAATGAAGGTTACTTAATTGCCCGGAAGCTTGATTCAGAATTCTTTATACCAAAAACAATAAAAGAATCAATAGTATCCCCGATCTGCGAGCCAGTCTTTGCTGCGTCATATTTGTTTCTCTGTTATTGATTGTTAGTGTAACCCCAGCAAACACAAAAACGTTTTAAAAACATTTTAAATAAGTTATATTTTGGCTTTTGGTTTAGGTAAAAACGTTTTAATATCATTAAAATGTCGGGTTATATAAAGGTCATGATAACGTTTTAAAACGTTTTGTATGAAAACACACTTCAACAATATTCTAAAATGTTTTCAAAGAATGTTATTGTAAACTATTTTTACAAACATTTTTGCCAAATATTGTGTCAATACTTGAATAACATTATGTTAAAATGTTTGAACCCAGCAAACACAGAAATGTTCTTAAAATGTTTAATTCAAAACCTTTTAATAACATTTAAATGTCGGGTTATACAAAGGTCGTGAAAACGTTTTTAAAACGTTATTGAAAATATTTTGGGCAAACATTTTTCGCAAAATATTTTTTCAACCCCAAAATAACATTATGTTTAGAATGTTTTGTATCAAGTTTTCAAGAATGTTTTTGGAATGTTATTAAAACGTTTTTATACCCTTTACATAACCCGACATTCAGACGTTTTCTGTAAAACATTTTTGTTTGCTGAGCAGTAGATTATCACAAAAAATGTTATTTAAGGTTATGAAAACATTTTATACTCTTAATATACCCTTTATATAACCCGACATTTAAACGTTTTCTGACAACCTTTTATAACCTTTCGCGAATGATGTCGAAAACGTTTTGTGTTTGCTGGGACTTTAGTTCTATTATTTTTTGCAATATGTTTTCAGGCGTAGGTTACTTATCAAACCTTATTGTTGGATTTAATTATTTGTCGTTTTGATGTATTGGTTTTTTTAATGAATTATGGAAATAATAAATTGAATTGATATTGAATTGGGTTGGGTGGAGAGAGGGAGGGGTTGTTGTTTACAATATCTGACAATAATATATAGGATACTTACATATAATACTGATTGTTCGTGGAAACTCCACTGTGTAGCAACCAGACTTTGTCATCTTCGTAATCTTCAGATGTTAAACCTACGAATAATAGCATGAATAGACGTGTTAATGTAGCAACATTTGTACATGAAATGAACTCTGCGTTGCAAACTTCAACCGTATACAGTTTTATTATGGCTATGTATGCTCATACGTTACGTAACCAAACTATTAAACTTTCAACGGATACTGAAGGAAAATAAATAAATATTGTAAACATCATTAGCATCAGCACTCTGATACATTATTTTTGTGTGCCCAGGCAAAACCGATACGAGGGATACAACATAAAGCATAACGTTAAAAAGATAAGGCAATGTATTGCTCCTTTAAACACTAATACAGGGTGTATCAAAATGATTGGTACCGGGATATGTGGTAGTTTCAAAAATATATCAAAAATATAAAATTGCTAATTAATATAGTTTTTGTACTACAAATAGAAAGGGACATATGTTAACTTATTGATCTAATAATCTGAAGATAATAGGTTGATGCATCTGGGAGCTATTGTCATTTAAACGAAGATCGACGTAATCATGGTTTTACCACAAGATGAATAGGTTAACTGCTTGAACCATTTATTCCATACATGCTCTTAAACAATATTTCACTTCAGTCTACATAACATAAAATTGCTTTACACATACTTTTAGAATATAGTTCCTGAAGTCTCTGCCTTACGACTCTGGCAGTGTGAGGTTAAGTCCTATCTTGAATGAACTTAACACCTGGGATGGGTCCATTCTGTAACTGCGCATATCAAATCTTGAAACATTATTAGTTATAGCATCTTTGCATGGGATCATCCTTGCTCTTAGAAACTGTTTTCTAAATCTTCATTGCACTTCGCCATAGCTTCATGAAACCATACTGAAGTGTCGAATACTGTGGAGCCATCCATTCCAATAACTCTTACCAGGTCTAACCTAACAGACACTGTCTATAGTCCATAACCATTCTACCACACCATCTACTTAGTAATCTCAATGCATCTTATACTACAATTTAAATTACCGCCCTAGAAGGTGTAAATACACAAACCTCTTCCACCCCACATAAATTATATTACAGCTTTGACATTACTTTCGACCAATAACTATTGATTAGAACATTTATATACATCATGAATGAAGAAATAGGCAAGGAAAAAATAAAACATTTCCGAGATTTTCAACATATCATTCTCACAAGGTATTTGTAGTAAAATAGAGCTTTGAAAATGGTGCGCTACGGATCCAGCGTTACGATAAAAAGTGTAAAAACACCTACTTTCCTTTAGAATGATGTACCTTCTGAACGAAATGTGCTATCTTTATGATCTAAAATTCCCAGTAAAGATTAAACTACTATAATTTCAAATATTTAAACAATTAACTCCAAACTGTTACAAAAAATAGTAAAAAAAAATCTGCAAAAATGAGAAGTCGTCGGTACCAATCATTTTGATACACCCTGTATGCATTATATACATATTGTTTGCTAAATAAAAATCCCTTTAAAAGGGAATACCCAGGCCGTACGGAGGTCACATGACTGCACAACCCCCCCCCCCCCGGACTGCCCCACCTTAGCTCCACATAGCTGCAAAGAGGTAGGCAGTGTATGCAGTAAGCCTATATAAAACACAGGTCTTCTGATCAGTCAAGAAGGTGGTTATTCAACCAAAGAACTAGTACTCCACAACTGAGCTATGATTGCTGAATAGGCCTAAGTATATGAACTACCTGTATGCTACTAGCCATACTGGTACTACATGTTGCCCTCTGACTGCAGTCAGAGAACATCAGTCCCCATTATGCCAATATGTTTGTATATAAATGTATATATATGAATGCATGTGGTGTTACTATGCTATAGAACATTTGGCTCAGAGGTCACAGCTAGGATATCAATTTAGCTCAATTTAAACACTCTACAGTCTATGATTTAAAGTAAATGATTTGGTACATGAAGATCAATCAAAACTAATTATGAACTTGTGACGCGTATGACGGCCAGATTTAGTGACCTTCTCTGTCAAACATTGCACAGATTCTGATGTTGAGTATCTGTGATTTGTGTGAGTGAGAATGTTTCACTGGCAAATGCTTAATCAATACTTAATTATTTTGATAAAAGTAGGCCTATATCAAACAGTCTAAGTGGAATAACTTGCATGATGGGAGCAGGAGGATTTTTTACAATTAATTTAGTGTCCGATTATAATAGGTTCCTTCTAATGGTTCCTTCTAATTCAGTCTGTGATGAGAACAACAATGCAATTCAAATCATAGATGTTTAAGAAGTGTGACCTCAGACCAGCCAGCCAGCTAGCCAAGTTCATGAATTAGTGGCCATGGCCATTCACCGGTCAACTTTCATATTGCAACATCATCCCTATATGTCAAAAAATAACTTCACAGGCTACAGAACAGCTGTAGGAATAATTGTCATGGGGACTTGAATGAGGTTAATATTCCACCCATTCCCTGGGTAAAGTCAAGCTCTACTGAATATAGTTTTATGAATTTTGTCTTGGGGAGTGAGGTTAGTTTTTTAGTAGCCTGCAGATCCATTAGATACTCTGCATTATCCTGTAAAATAATTTTAATGAGGACGAAGCAAATGCATTTGGCTACTTCGTTTCAAAGTAGCCAATTTGGGTTCAAAGGACAAGGTCTAAACTGAATGTAATATCACCCAGGGCTGAAGCCTGGGTGAAAAAATATCATATTATGAACTATCAGTACATTAAACACATTATGGTTATAATCGAAGGTCTGCGCAAAAAGTAACTCAGCTGTTATAAATACGCCTATAGATTCAGCACTAAATATTGTTTTCACAATATTTCAACATAAAAAGAAGCATGATATTTACGCACATTTTGATATCCCATTTGTCCAATTTTGTTCAATATTGACAATACAGCAGTGTTTTGAAAGAAAACTACCCCAATTTAAAAGTTGCAGTTATTTGTATGGACTTGAGGTAAGCGCGAAGATAATAGAGAGCTTGCGGAATGAAGTTACTTTAACTTTAACTTTAACGTCTAGAGGATTATAGAGGATTATGTATTCAAAACCACTCTGCCATTAAAGCCGCTTGAAGTTAAAGTTAACGCGAGAATCTATAGTGTGCCGTAAATTATGATGAAATACGTCATACTTTAGAACAATAGTTTGCCTATTTCCTCATAGACTACATAATTACCACTTATGTATTATCTAGTTAATAGACCAATTATTGGAAATCTAATTTGGTTTGGGTAAAAACATGCTACATGTTGATGAAAATTACTGATTGAATTCAATCAAAATAAATTTTGTTCCAAACGTCACACTTGATATAATTTTGTGTGTGCTCATGACGTACACCAAATCAGCTTGCGGAACCAAGTTTTTGGCTTGACTTCAACGCCAAGGGGATTAAGTTCCCGTAAAATGGGCTGGTTTACTTGAGCCAGCAGTGTACGATACTTCTGGAAGAGTAAAGCAGGTGCATAACATTTTTATATATAACATGTCATAGGTTGTGTCTGGTAAGAGAGAGAGAGAGGGGGTAGGGAGGAGGAGAGGGAGGGCATTGGAAGTGGACAGGGAGGTGTTTTGCTGGTAGCCAAGGGGGGGCTCCCCGTGGGACATCTTCTCTTCCTTCTTGACCCTTCCCTTTTGGATGCGGGCCGCCGTGATATTTTACGCTTTTAGGCCTTTTTCTGCCATTTTAAGCCCATTTTGTAAAAACGTTTCCCTTTGAGAATCGGCCCACGCCCTCCTAACAGAAAAACCCTGACAAAATCACTGGGGAGGGGGAAACAGGAGTGCGAGTGGGTAATTATAGGAGGGTCAAGTTTGAGAGAGCGAGTACAGATAGAGGGAGATGGAGGGAAAATAAGGAGAATGTAGGGAAGGGGAAACAGGAGGGAAGGGGAGAGAGATTCAGAAGGAGGGAAAGAAATAAAGAATATGTATTTCATTAGGCTTTGCGAAGTAAATTGGAATATGGAATTGACAAAGCTGACGTGCCTTTATTAAATAATATTATATATATATAGGCCTATAACTATCGTAAGAATATTAATTGAAACGTATAGGGCCTAGCTAGTTTCAAAATAATATGATAAGGAGATTAACGCTGGGTCCCGACATAATCCATGTTGAGTGGTATCGCGAGTTCATTCATGTTTACTCAAACGAAGCTCTTAAGGTACATACATACATACATACATACATCGATTTATATTGCGACGATACAATTTTAGCTCTAGGCGCATTACAATAAGAGAAAACAAAGAAAGAAATAGCAATGACAAGAAATGGATCAAATTGGAAAAAGATGGGTTTTTAAAAGCTTTTTGAAGCTGGCCAGTGTTTGGGCCTCCCTGATGTTGCATGGGAGGTTGTTCCAAATTCGAGGACCAAAGGAAATGAAGGCGTTATCACCAGCTAATTTGATTGTGGGAGGAATGGAGAGCCGTGTAGTATCCATGGAAGAGCGTAAATGACGAGATGTGGTGTAAGAATGAATTCCAGATTGAAGGTAGAGTGGAGCTATGTCATTGACACATTGATATATGATGGTGAGGATCTTGAAGTTGACACGCTCCTTGATGGGCAACCAATGTAAGTCCTTGATGTATGGGGTTATGTGGTCACGACGTTTGAGGCCGTAGATGAGACGCACCGCCCTATTTTGAATACGCTGCAGTTTGGATAAATTGATGTTGGTGGTGCCAGCAAGGAGAGAGTTGCCGTAGTCGAGGCGAGATAATATGAGTGCACGGATGATGTGATGGCATGAGTCTGTATCTAGGAAGCGCCTGACTCGAGCAATATTGCGAAGTTGGAAGTTAAGAGTTTGGCAGAGTCCAGATACATGGTCATTCATGGATAGAGGTGAGTCAAGTTTAACGCCAAGGTTACGAACTGAAGTGGCAGGTTTAATAACAGTATCGCCAACCATAAGATGAAGTGAAGAGGAGACAAGATTGATATTGTGTGGTGAGCCAAATACAATGAACTCGGTCTTGTCCATGTTTAGTTTCAAGTTATTAGATTTCATCCAGTTGCTTAATTCAAGAATGCAGTTTTGCAGACGATCAACAGCCAGCTGAGAATGGGATGGAATTTTTGGATTAAAAGATGTATACACTTGTGTGTCATCAGCGTATATGTGGTACATCAGGCTATGATTTCGGATAATGCTGCCAATCGGGTAGATGTAAACTGTGAATTGAAGCGGTCCCATGATCGATCCTTGGGGGGTACCACAGTCCAGATCGGTATTATCCGAAAAACAGTTTCCAATGCACACACGGCTATGACGATCAGTTATATATGATTTAAACCAGTCTAAAGGCGGACCAGAAACATTAAACGTGGTTTGAAGACGACTGATAAGGGTGGTATGGCTTATCGTATCGAACGCCGCCGTCAGATCGAGCATGGCCATGATGACGACATGATTTTTATCCAGCTCACATAGAATGTCACTTTTAACTTTAAGTAAAGCAGTTTCTGTACTGTGGCCAGTTCGGTAAGCCGACTGATGGTCTTCATACATATGATGTTCATTTAGATAGTCTTTGAATCTTGAGGAAACAATACTTTCGACAACTTTAGCGAGAAACTGAATGTTTGAAATGGGCCGGTAGTTTTTCAGGATATTTGAATCCAAATTATGTTTTTTCAACACAGGTGTAACAATGGCCTCCTTGAATGCATCAGGGAAAATGCCATCTTGCAGAGAAGCATTAACGATCTTAGTAACAATTGGAGAAACAACAGACACATTTTGCTTTAAAATCCAAGTTGGAAGTGGATCAAGATTGCAAGACTTATTTGCAAGTTTGCCGATAACCGTTTCAACCTCATCAACTAACGCAGGGACAAAACAAGTCAATGAGTCTGTTGTTTGACCACTGGATTGAACCATACAGTCATTACCAATACATATATCAATATCAAATTCGGCACTGATTTTATCAATTTTGGATTTAAAAAAGCAAGCAAATTTATCAGCAAGTTCGGCAGCAGATTCATGGATTGGAAGACATTTACCAGATCTGTTTAGAAGGCCGTTAACTGTACTGAAAAGATCTTTACTATTCGCATTGGCCAGTTTGGACTTGAAGAACTTTGTTTTAGCCTGCAAAATAAGATCACTGACATGGTGCACCTGATCCAGATATGCAGAACGATCGTGCTCACAACCAGACTTGCGCCATTTGCGCTCTGATCTCCTGCGCACCCGCTTAGCTTTCCTTATTTCTTCATTGTACCAGGGAAGCCTACAGCGAGCAGCAACAAGTTTTGTTGAAAGAGGAGCATATTTATCAAGCAGGTTGGTACATATGTCAGAAAAACTAGATACAATATTATTAACATTATCAGAGTGAGGTAATTTTGAAAGACTACTGGCAAGATCACCAGCAAACACTTGATTGTCAAAATCACGGAAATTACGCAAGGTACGGTAAGTTTTGGGAAGATCAGGTTTGATATAATCAAGCTTACACGTAACAATAAAGTGGTCAGACATTGGAGGCATTTTGACATCCCAATCAACAATAATATTGATGTCATTGACTCTAGATATTATAAGATCTAATGTGTTACCCAGCTTGTGGGTAGGTTTGGTCACATGTTGATTAAAACCATTAGTACAGAGAGAATTCATAAATTTACAAACCTCTGGTTTAGCAGGACGATTGACATGGATATTTAAATCGCCAAATATAAGAACCTTATTGGCCAAAGATGACACTTCATCTAAGAGGGAATCAAAATCTTTGAGAAAATCATTTGTGCGAAGTTTGTTGACACTGGATGGGTAAGGTCTATAGATGGATATGAGTATTAAACCAGTACGCGAGTCTTTGACGCAAGACAAGGTAGAGTCTTTTGTCTTGAAGTGGGACTAATAACCACTTGACTAAACAAAAGAGAGACATTTGGATGTAGTTGGTAACAAACTCTTACACATGCCCTTCTTTTGAACGCACATTGATACACATGTCCCGAGTTTAAGCAACAAGACGCTGTTGGTACAGAAACCAATCTGACGTTCGCGTTGAAGTGAATTTGAGCAAGAAATCGAATCGATATTTTTGAAGTTGCCGTTAAAGTTCCAGTAACTTCATTCCGCAAACTCTCTATTGACGGGCTTTACGTGTTTGATCGCTTTAAACTGCAACTTTTAAATTCGGGTATTTTTCTGTAATATCACTACTGTGTTGTTAATATTTGAGGGTTGTTACGGTTAGCAACTATCTTAAGGTTGGTCCAAAAATAAGCATTTTAGCCCAAATTGGACCTCACAGATGAATTCATCAAGTCATTTCCATTCTAAAAATGTATACTTTTATATTCTTTAGACTAATAATTTAGCAGTTATGAGGCCCGAAAGTTTCCATAATTCCAGGGTTCAGACCACCCTTAAGCTGTTGCGATTTGGTAGTTCACAGCCTCTTGCGAATGATGGTGATCTTTGCCAACAATTTCATAGCGAGTGCCTAGAAGAATCAGGAAGAATTCCCCGCATTGCGCCCTCTTTTCTCCTACTTTTGAAAATTAGATCGAATTTATTTTGATATGTAAATGTAAAGAAACCTTTAATCGTTAGCTTTAATAAACAAAACAAAAATTATTTCAATCGGCTCACAACTTAAAGGGTAGGCCTAGCCTATAGCAGCATTCATTTATTTCACGACAGATATCATTTATCAGAAGGATAATATATTAAAAATTGAAAATTTAGAAAATACCATAGGAAAATTGCAGAAAACCGCCCCGGCAGCCTCTATCATGGTTGCCCCCACCCTATCCCTGCAACATAGGATGACGCTTGAGTTCATTTTTTCTGTATGGCTGTTTCTATTATTAACCTACGCCCCCCTGGAATCAAGCCTTGAAAAATCCATTATATAACCTTAAAGGTAACGACTCAAGGTTTCTTTACATACCAGAAATAGGAGAAAAAGAAGGCGCAATGAGGGGCCTTCTTTTTTCTTTGGGGGGGGGGGCACCCTGTATAATGATGTCTTAATTATGCTTGCATATACCATGGTTTGGCCAGTTTTGATTATCGTAGCCCTGACTATTGTAGCCATGTATGGTCAAATTGTTCAAATGAGATATCTAGGTGCACTTGTGCCACTCTGCTTTCCGTGAATGTGTGGTACTGGTATCCGGTAGAGCTCATCAGTAGATTATCTACCGATACCTTAGGGAACAACCCAAAGGTTCGATGAAGTCCTGAACTCTAACGTAAGTGTGAAATATCGAAAATTCCAGCCCGTATTTCTAGGGCCGTCGCTTGGGGGATGGGGTTGTGGAGGGGAGTGAGACAATGCTAGAATATGATCACGCTTTTGAACCCTTTACCATGATATGCTAAGGTTATAGGCGGCGGGACTCACAACATCTCACTTTTCTAATTTTTTTCTTTAATATATTATATCAGTGAATTTTAAGACTGTTGTTATTAAAGGGGTCGGTCACACAGTACAGTATTTTTGTAAGAGCACATCAGACATATCGAATTGCATTTTGAATACGAAAAAATGTCCTCCTTATATCAAATAATTTGGATTTTTTGAAATACGCGATATAATACAAATTATATGGCAAATTGTTAAAAACTAAATTTAATAGTCCGAAGTCTACCTACATGCAATGAACTTAATTCTTAGCTATAGAGAGTTCACGAGATCACTGTTCACGAGTCATTAGATCATTGCACAAATACAAAGGAAATTCATATTTCTTCTCATGACCCTAGTAACCATGGAAACCTTTGAAAAAATATTGTATACATATAAATCCCGGAATATGAATCATTCCCTGTTGACAACAATTGACATTATTACATGTCAATAGATTGCAGTACATTCAAATATTTGCCTGCACTGGGCCCAGTGGCGTACCGTGGCCGCCCCAACCCCGGGGGCTGAAGAAAAATTTTGCCTACCCTTCCTTAACAGCCCGAAAAGGTTGACCCAATTTTTTCACTTTCTTTTGAAAAAGTGAAGAGCCAAAAAAAAAAAAAAAAAAAAAAGGTTTCAGGCGCTAGCGCCCTAAAAGCAGCACATTTTCATATATAGTACCATTTTTTCACAATTTTTTATGCTTTATATCAAATTTGTCCGCCCTTCTTTATTTACTAATTCTTTTTGCCGCCCCCTTCGTTTTTGCCGCCCCTGTTTTGGCCGCCCCTTCTTCTTCCGCCGCCCCTTCATTTTGGCCGCGCCCTGCTTTTACCCCGGGGGGCTGGCGCCGTCAAAGCCCCCCCAAAAAAAAATCTGCAAACATTTTTTGACATGTAAATAATTGGAAAACAATTGCAATCGCAATGTACGTTCTGGATTCATATTACTATGTGCTTTCCCGTTATAATAATAGTAGATTTGCATACTAAATATCTCCGAGAGTCTCGCGGGCCGAAAAAAATACGCCGGCGGGCGGCATGTGGCCCGCGGGCCGTAGATTGCCCGCACTTGATCTAAAGCAAGTTACAAATAAATCTGTGTTCTTTATAATGAACATCTCCTGCAACTCAACAATTAGTAAGACTAGTAAACGTATCACACATCAAACAAACTCTATTCATAATACATCTGCAAGCGCGGGTATCCCACGTGATGCGATTTCGTCATCTTATCATGCGAACAGTCAAACTTGGCTGACCAAGTAGATGACCAAGTCTGACATCAGAGGGTCCCTGGTTCTAAACCGCAACAGAGAAAAAACGTTTTCTCTTCTTGCTCCTTCTTTGTTCCTTCCCCCTTGCCAAAATAGGCCTGGTGCATTAGGGTTAAAAAGCAAGCCGACTAAATGCCAGAGTTGTAACGAGTCAAGTCATTTCATGGTCGAGTCGAGTCATTTCTGACAATATCTCGAGTCGAGTCGAGTCAAATGACTCGAGTCACTGTACAATCTCTATGGGGAAAATTTGAAAATCCGAGTCGAGTCATTCCATTTTTGAAAACTCGAGTCTCGAGTCATGACTCGTTACAAGTCTGCTAAATGCATCACCTTGTATTTTATGTTGAGTACGAAATTGATTAAATATAAGCTTTAATTTAATGACAGATTATCATTTTTTCTATATAGTCTAGTATAACAGTCACGGTCACATGTTTCGAAGTCTACCAGACTCCTTTTGTACGCCATTGTTGTTGTGACGATCCTCTGTCTGACTGAGATTGTATTGCCCGTCGTCTCAGTTCGCGATGGTGTCTTGATCCCTGAGCACTATCGCACACTTTATCCACTGATTGTATCTATCTGCCTCTTTACCTATTATCTTAGCTTCTTCCTAGTCTATAATATGACCATTCTCCTGCACATGGTCTGTTATAGCCGATTTATTGTGATGTCTTTCTAATCGCTCGTGTCCGCACATTTTCTCCTGCCTTAACTGCTTCCACCCTGTGTTCTTATACAGGCCTATATTTGAAATATTAAAGTAACATTGACTTGATTTTAAATAATTTTGAAGCAACCACTGTGGAGCGTCGATTTTGAACTGCAGAAAATACTATATATTAAATCCTTAAAACAGACTTTGACGGATGTTTTAACTACATTTGTACCAACGTAATCGGACTTTTGACCCCCCACCCAACGAAAGGACATTCGTTTATAGCACTTCGAACTTTTGGGTTGTTCCCTTAGCACCCTTGTAAATGTTGGTGTTTGTTTTGTATTTTTCTTTCTTTTTTTACATGGACACTTAACATCAAAAACGAAACGAGTCCCGGAAAACTCGATCTGGAGGGTAATGCCAAAGATCATTCTCTGTAGTTGCATGTTAATAAGCTTTAATACAGTGCTAGTTAGTATTATACAAAATGAATCAGCAACAATATTGGAAATAATTTTTGGCGTAGCTAGAATATAAAGTGGATAAGTTTACTATGTTCATTCCGTCTCATTTAGTATATAATTATCATTGCATGAAGTTCAGTGATCATATTAAAAGGCAGTGTAAAGCAGACAGACTTGGAAAACTCCAAAACATTTTCATCTAATAGTGCACAGTTCTTAACCCCAATACATTTTGTACATTCATTGAATGACCTTTGAAAATTTGGGTACAAAACTTATACTCTGTGCAACTTGAGGTAAAAATTTGCACTATGATTGTTTAATTGAGGATATTGGACTATGCCATTGGGATGAGGCCATTGTGGCCCATAGTGTGGAGGTTCTGATTTCAAAATTTAATTTTCTCATTTTCATAATTTACGGTTACATAATGATTTATATGATGTGACTTTGATCACGGTGATGCCTAACGCAGATAGGTTGTAGTCCATTCAATCAAATGTTGTCATCAAGGACATCAGCCTATTTGATCGTAGTGCATTTGTTATGTGTGTGAGACGAACTGTCGCGGTATTGCAATCATGCTTTTGTTTAATGCATTTGAGAAGTCCGCCATATTTACGGTATGATACGTCATATGCACAACCTCTATAAGGTCCGACAGCTATAAATATGGTAAACACAAAAATGTTTTTAAACCGTTTTAAACATGCTATATTTTTGGTTTTGGTTTAGATAAACTGTAAAGTGTGCAGAGGCTTGTGGATCAACATCTATGCGTTGTGCCTGTGCGTTTCGCACTATAAATCACTGCGCTCTTTTTTTTTTATTAAAGAAAACGTTTTGTATGAAAACACACCCCAACAATATGTTTAAAATGTTTTCAAATGTTATTGTAAAATATTTTTACAAACATTTTTTGCTAAATATTTTGTTAACAACATTACGTAAAAAAATCTGTAGTGGTTATCGGCAAATATTTTATGAAAACATTTTATACTTTTTATATGTCCATTCCAAAACCCGACATTTAAGCGTTTTCTGCATGGCAACCTTTTTTAACCTTTTGCAAACTTTTGCAATTTTGCTGGGTATATATAACACATATTAAATATTCAACACACGGGTGCATTAACTATAACTAAAACCTTTGTTGTGATTACTCCAGTGGCGTGGCCAGGAAGTTAGTATTGGTGGGGCAAGCAATTGTCTAGTGAACCGGGAATAGGGAATACCAAATAGGGAATAGATAAAATTTAACTATAATGTATAAACAATAACCCATAACTAATAACAAATTAAATTTAGCATGACAATATTTGTAATCTTTTGCACTGGTGGCAATGTAAGAGACCTATAAATGTCAATTTGTTATTTTAGATACTTCTTATCAGTAAAATGGATAAATGAGTAAACTTTAAACAAGCTGTGGAACATTATATCATAAAACATACTACAAGGTAAGCCTGTAAAGTGATGTTTACAGAGATTTGCTTTAAAATAATAAATCAAGTTATGCATAAGATAGTGTTTTTTGTAAATGTTTTTTTTTGTAAATGTGTAATTTTGCTCAAATTCAATCAGTGGCGTAGCTGGGTTTTCGGAACCTGGGGGAGGGGAGCCTACTAGCATGAGTCCTCGGCCTTCCACTCGCATACATGGCGGCTGCTCGTACACAGCAGAGTGCAACGGCCGTGCGTATAGTATTCTAGATTGGCTCAGGAATCTAAAAAGTTGGGGCGAAAATAGGGAGCAATTTTAACACGCGTTTATTATACCAATATCCTTCCTTGTGGTAACGTACACAGGCAAAAGTGAAGGGTCACATCCAAAATGTGATAAACACGTACTTTGTTTCTTCACCATGCACAATCACTGAGCGCACACAAAAGTGTCTATTGTTGACACGATCTTTTCAACTAAAGCCCGTCATGTAGGCCCAACATCTACTGACGGCAAGCCTCCCCCAATCCCCCACTGGCGACGCCACTGATACGAATATTTATCTTTGGCAAAAAAATATGGTGCTAATGTCAATTTCTAGTTATTAGATACTTCTTATCAGTAAAGAAATTTGTAAAATTTAAACAAAATGTGTAAAAATTTACCACAATTCACAACGTAGACCACCGTCGTGAGCAGGATTTTTTTTTTTTCGGGGCGGGACTGATTTTTTAAAAAGTGCCCTATTTTCATGGGGGAAATTTTGTGAAAAGTGGACTTTCTTCCCAGAATTTGGCCTTTTTTTGACCAAACAAGCGTAAAAAACCTGAATATTTTTGGACTTGTTTTACACCCCCTGCACCCTAACAGCAAATCAAATCTTACCTACGTTCACCACGCTAGGTGATGCTGATGATCCGTTCTGTTTGGACAAACTGACAATGGCAATAACGAAGGCCGCAATGGCAAAACATAACGCAGCAACTAACACTACAAGATACAGTTTACTATTTCCAGCACGCCCCGAATAGTCTTTCATGTACAACTCCTTTTCGGAATTAGCAGGTTCCATGATTGCAGATAGATTGTGTCCTCTTGCATACAATGGTTCTTCTGTCCTGTTACAGCTAAATGCTCTGTCTGAGTGTCTCTTGCGCGTGATCGTGATTTTGAATGTGACGTGACCGTTAATGATGCAAATTTACCCTTGGCTGATAGATTTTCAAAGTATGAAATCACCTACCACTAATTGCAACAGAATCCATTTCACATGCGTTAACCTCCCAAAAGGTCACACAAAAACATACCAAAAGTCCCGGAAAATTCAAGTTGTGGAACAGTGCCTACTTTGCATAAATCCAAAATGGCCGCTTATGGAGGATGTTGAAGATTATATTTTGAGCACTATGAATGAAGGATGTTCAACAGGAGCAATTTTTCTTGATTTAAGTAAAGCCTTTGACTGTATGCCTTTCTGCTTGGAAAACGTTGTGATTATGGAATTATTGGATCTTCATTAGAATGGTTTAGATCATATCTTAGTGGAAGATCAGGTTGTAAATATTAATTCTTGTATTTCTGATTTTAATAGTATAAATATTGGCATTCCTCAAGGCTAAATACTTGGGCCACATCAGTCTTTCTTTGGGATGTTCAAATAATTTTGAAGTTCAATATTTTTAGCTGAAAGTTCTTTCATTTGAAAGAGAATTAAATTACCTAAACAATAAGGGGTCAATCATGTTTCTAGTGCATATACTTTTGAAGTTACAGACAAAAATAGTGTCATCAAATTACCCAAAATTTTGTGTGTGAAATTGTGACAGCAGGCACATGTACAATGCACACTACTGTATGTGACCCTAGATGACCTCCTATTCTTTACTGTAAGAAAGCTGTTTTGGATGGTCTTGATTTACACACAAATTGCTTTTGAGCTAAATCGAGCGTCCACTTGGTGGAACATGGATTGCACTATGTGATAGTTTATGAATCCAGTATCATGCCAGTACCAACATAAGTCAACATCACTTAGGTTTTGGTTGTCAAAATTACTTTTAGTGATTTTCTCCATTGAACCCCACAGTAAAGCCATTTTTGGACCGTACATGCACATTCCACTTCCCTATGGACGAATAGCGCCACCTATAGTGTGTGATGTGAGCTAGCCTATCTTTCTAACAATTTAGCCTGTAAATGTACTCACAATGACACAACAGTTTTGTACTTTTAAGTACAAAAATTTTGGGTATAGGTAGATTTAAAAATCTACCTATTCTTGAATATGAGCTTCAATCAAACTTACTTAAAATAGCTTGTTGGTTTCAAAATAACAACCTTACTTAATAAATGTTAAAAAATAAATTCATGGTGTTTGGTACACGTCATATTCTTGAGAAATTTAATGATATTACTTTGAATTACATCAATTATCATATTGAGCGTGTTAATCAATTTAAATAAATTGGTGTTGTTTCTGATTCTTTGACGTCTTGGTCACAGAACATGTAAGTAAAATAATGGTCAGCAGTTAGTAAATATATAGTCCTATCTATAATAATATTATAATCACTGTTAATTATGCTTGCAAATAACATTGCTGTGCCTAATTTTGACTATTGTAGCCCCAGACAAACGAGAACCTAGACCAATGACTTTGACTCGCGTAGTGAAGCCGACACTGCTTAGCAACGAATTTGACAAGGACGCATACCCGGACGCAAATAAGCAGACATGTTCGCGTCTATGGAACATGTTGCATTTGACGCGGCGATAACGGCGCAGTAATCACGCAAACGAGCGCGTGAAACATGTATGCGATATTTCTCCGCGCCTAGTAACCCCGTCAATCCGTCAATATCACCTTGGATACGTGGCTTCACCTCCCGCTGGGGTAAAGGATGGGCAGTAATAGGTCTAGGTGGTATATCTATGATTGTAGCCCTGTCTAGTCAAATTGTTCAAATGCGATATCTAGTTGCGCTTATGTCACTCTACTTAATGTGAGTGAGTGATACCCGGTAGAGCTCAGCAGTAGGTTCTCTGCCTATACCTTAGCACCCCTGTAAATGTTTTTTCTTCTTCTTCTTCTTGTATGGCCCTAAACTTAATAATATCTTGTGACTCGGGGCCAAGATATCATTTTGGTGTCCGGATTAGCATGATTAGCGTTACTAAAATAAGAAAAGTAAGGGCCAAAAAGCCAAAAAAGGGGGACCCTCTCACCAACTGCTGACTTGCTAGCAGCAAACATATTGAATCAAATCTTACCTACGTTAACGACGCTAGGTGATGCTGATGATCCGTTCTGTTTGGACAAACTGACAATGGCAATAACGAAGGCCGCAAAGGCAAAACATAACGCAGCAACTAACACTACAAGATACAGTTTACTATTTCCAGAATTAGCCGGTTCCATAATTGCAGGTAGTTTTGTCGTCTTGCAATGGTTCTTCTGTCAAGTTACAGCAAATGTTCTGTCTGTCTCTTAGTGTGTGAACGTGGGTTTATTTCGTGTGTGACGTGACTGTTAATAATTAATTTAACCTTGCTTGTTAGATTTTCGAACAATTATACACATTATTTGAAGCGTACAAATGTTACCTGAGCATGCTGAGTAAGGCTGAGTTGTATGTTGTGTAAATTTGACTCATTTTAATTTCACATGGTTCGAGATTAATTTGACTAATTTAAATTTTACCTGGTTCGAGAGGCTGCAATTAGGTGGAACGTGGACAACACCATTGCGTGGACGTTACACATGTCATATGTGGCAAATGTCTTCTTGCAGAATTATTATAGAGCATACTTATTTGATGGAGTCATATGCCACCTTAGACTGGACATATTATAGCATGCATGTGTTTCCACTACATTGCATTAGTCATGTTAAAATTTAAAATTCAAATGTCGTGTTCAAGATCATTGCTTTTGAAACAAACTGTTCATCACCGTTGACGAATCGTCCTTATGACTAGATATAGGACAGACTTTTGCTACGAAATGCCAACTAGAGAATGCAGAAGAACCTGCTCCAAAAGTAAAGGGGATACCACCAGATTCTAAGGACTCCATAGTTTTTAAGGCCAAGGACATCAGGAGGCTCTTGCGAAAATTAGAACCCGATAAAGCTAATGGACCTGATAAGATCCACAATCGAATCCAGAAAGAGTGCAATGATGAATTTAACAAGACCGCTTAGCCGCCTATTTGAGCTGTTCTTCGCAAAGGCAGTGTTTCCCAGCCAATGGAAGTGTGCTTCAGTCATTCCGGTCCATAAGAGGGATTCAAAGTCCAATCTATCCATGTACCGCCCATCTCTCTTCTTAGCAGCATCAGCAAGGTAATGGAGGCAGTGGTACAGAAGCAGCTTCAGAAGTGCTTGTTGCAGCACCATCTCATTTCAGACAGGCAGTTTGGCTTTAGACCCTATCACAGCACAGTTGACATCTTAACCATCCTCTCTCAGCAATGATCCAGCGCTCTAAACAGAGGCCACGAAGTGCGTCTAATTGCCCTGGACATCAAAGGAGCATTTGACAAGGCATGACATAAAGAACTTTGCTCCGGGCTGAAAGGCAAAGGAGTTTCTGACAAGCTTCTGACCTGGATTGAGAGCTACCTATCCAACCAGTCCATTAAAGCGGTTCTATCTGGCCAATCCTCAAATAGTACGTCCATTAATGCCTCTGTACCACAAGGCTCAATCCTGGGCCCGCTGCTATAATATTCACTGTCTTTATTGATGATCTGGGAGATGAATGCGAGAACACCCTGTATCTGTAAGTACAGTATTAATGAATTACCGAGCTTATTTGACAGTTTATTTACCCTACGATCTAATATTCATGATTACCAAACAAGAAACGCTAATAACTATAACTTGACTAAAAATAGCAGGGTTTTCACCGATCACGCTGTCCGTACAGCTGGTCCTATATTATGGAACTCATTGCAAAAATCTTTAAGAGCGTCTTATTCAGTGAAACATTTCCGGAACGTGTACAAAAGACATTTAATTTCAAAATATGATTAATTGACGAGCATTGTAGTTTTTTTTTGTTTCTTGTTTGTTTGTTTGTTGTTTTTAATTTTTATTATTTGCTGTTGAATTTTCTGTTTGGTAACTTTTCTGTTAAAGGATGGCTACCTCTGGCCTTACTGGCCTTTCGGCCATCTCCTCCATGATTCTTTGATGGTATTTTAATGCGTATTTTGTATTTCTATGTGAATTGTGGAAATAAATAAATGAATGAATGAATGAATGAATGAATGAATGAATGTATGCAGATGACTCCACCCTATTCTACGAGATCAGATCAAGTGATGACAGCATGGCCGCAACAGTGAGCCTAAACCGGGACCTGGAGAGAATGAGGATCTGGGCAGATAAGTGGAAAGTCATCTTCGAGCTCTCCAAGTGTAAAGCCCTGACTATCTCAAGAAAGAGGAATCAAACTAGACTAGACCTTTATTTTGGAAACACCAAACTGGCAGTTGAGCTGGAAATCCTGGGTGTCACCATTGATAAGAAACTCACCTGGGCTAAGCACATTTCCAACACTGCTGCCAGAGCTGGACAGAAGCTTGGAGAACTAAGGAGGGTAGTAACACGCTTGATGTAAAAGAGAGAGCCACGGTTTACAAGTATGCCTCACTATGCTGGATGAGTGCCTCAACCACCACCCTGAAGCTCCTTGACTCCATACAGAGCAAATCATTGAGTATTATTGGTGTAGACGAGCAGCGGGCAAGAATGGATCTTAACATCCCTTCATTACATCACAGACGACAGGTGGTTGATGCATCTGTGCTCTACAAGATGCACACCACCTTGTGCCCTCCAGACTTAAAAGCATTGCTGCTCAAGTTTTTACGTGATCAGACGAGCCACTCTCGCCAGTCTCTCAATGCCAAGTCATGCACTGTCTGAGCCAGTCTCAAGAACCTTGTCAACCGGCAGAACGTTCGTCCATGTTGCAGCCTATGTTCGGAATGGAATCCCAGACTGTGTAGTTTGAGAAATCTCTGATTATGGTGCTCAATTTTTCAAAAGCCGTGTACATCAACATCTTTGGGGATTATGATTTAGCAGATGGTTCTTGTCACTCTCCTAGTGCTTGACATGGTCATTCCTATTGGGCTATTGTTCACCTTGCATTGTATTAAAAAAAGCACAAGTTAGTATTTTCCAAACTGTTGTTCTGTGGCTGGGCGGCAGCATAACATAACGGATTTATCAGACTTTGACAAAGTCCCCACCACCTAATACAGGGCGTATCAAAATGATTGGTACCCATCAGTTTCCAGTAATTATAGATATGACTGCCACATCAAAATGCAACATATAATTCGTATAATAAGTTGATTAATGTCATAAACAGTCATATACAATAGATTTAAGGTCTGGTCATTTTATCATTTTAAGGGGATCCAATATTGCATCTGGAAGAACCAGGTTTTTCAATAACTAATAACAGCTTGTAATAATTAAGCTATGCGCATGCCAATCTGCTGGGTAAGTCAGACATTATGGTCGGTATGCACAAAAGAGTTAGACCGGGTCTAAAGTTAGACCGGGTCTAAGCGGAATTTAGTTCCATCAGGAATGGTCCTTTACTATCAGTTTGTCCAATAGTAGCAAGTAAATTATAAAGATTTCAATGCAAAGTTCAAAAATAATACAAACTAACTTAAGCAAATGTAAAGGAAAATGTCCTTTCTCCTGAGACTAAATTCCACTTAAACCAGGTCTAACTTTAGACCCGGTCTAAATCTTTTGTGCATACGGACCTATGATGTTATATAAACTATCAGCAGGAATATGAACAAACAAATGAAATACGAAATGACAACAAACGATAGGGTCAATGTAGCTTTTTTGTCGTTGTAACGAACTATTCTGCTGCGCAATTAGATTTTGCGAATAGCCAGTCTGTACCGTGGAAAGTCGGTAAATGCTACTTCTTTTTCAGAAAAGATCTGGTCGTTCGTAACGGCGTTAGAAGTAGTTTCGTTTGTATTTCACAGGTTTAAACTATAGATTGTGAACCTGATGATTAGTTTGTCAATTGTTTCAATCGAAATGTTGGTATTTTTATTGTTTTCATTTTGGTCCTCTCTGTTTCTTTCTTCCACCAAAGGTAAATGCCCTTTCTCGCCAATGTCGTTTCTTGATTAGCTTGCCTGATCTCCCGCAAAGCTGTCGTATCAAAACCTACAGCAGTTTCTTGTACAACAGTTTTGTCCCCAAATACCTTTACATCAGCGATTCCCACGTCTTTGTTATGATCCGTATTACTAGAATCATCGCTCTATGATTTATTTATGTCAAAGATGATGCCGGATTATTAAAGCATTTGGCTGACCACAAAAGATGATCTGCTACCTGATGATTTGCTACCCTGTGGCTTTGGAAGACAGTTGACTTGATTTCTGCCCATTCCTGGATGTTGTCTTCACATATCCTTTGTCTACCACGTCTTCTTGCTCCATCCTTGGTGCCATGTTATTTGTAGAGGTTGTCTTTGCCAGACCACGAACGATAGATGCAGCCACGTCGCTCCAGCTTGTATTTCTGTACGATGGTGAGTAGTTATCATGGAATGCTCTTCTGACACTTATGCGCACCTCTCCATTGCCGACATAGTCCTATATATCAAGATATTGCGTTAACGTATATCATCTCCGTGTTCTTTTCCCTTATCCAGCTGTCAAGTCGCAAGTCTCCCGTGAATAGAATAGACACGATAACTTAAAATGCACCATGAACGGTTGTTTAATGGCAAAGTGAGTCATTTTTAAGAAAAGCTAATCAATGGTGGCGCTATTTATCTTAAATCTTGTTTGCATTATTATAAGGGGCAGACACTTGTAAAATGGTATTAGAACATCAGCAAACGGACTAACAAATGACATTTTCAAAAAACTTTTTATCCTGAAATGGAAGGTATAACTCTGATTATTTGGCTAATTCGATTTAAAATACAGGGTGTCCCAAAAAAAAGAGGCCCCTCATTTCGCCTTCTTTTTCTCCTATTTCTGAAAAGTTGATCAAATGTATTTTGGTATGTAAAGAAACCCTAAATCGTTACCTTTAATAAACCGAAACAATTATTTCAATCGACTCATAACTTTTGAAGATATGCTCTTATAAAGAGATGTATCCGTTTTTCACTCTGTCCACGGAGGAGGTTTGGCTACTTCAAAGATTGAAAAGTGCATATACCATGCATGAATATAAGACATTCCTCGATGATAACTTTATAAAATAACAACTTTATTTTAGGGAACGGGCTTTACCGGTGGGCTTATGGGTTATGGATTTTGTTAAGTGTCATTAATTTGGGCGAAATTGATGTGGGATGGGATTTCTTTTGCTATACTTGCAATTACTTATGTTTTTACTTTCTTACTTTATTGTTTCTTGCTTTCTTTTTATTATATAAAAACAGGGAAAATCTGTTCCAACTGACCAGCAGGGAACCAAAGGATGGATCCAAAAGGATACAACAGTGTCACACTAGCAATGGATAAAATTAAAAACAGGGAAAATATGACACAACATCCAATGGGGAGTAACACAAAATATATAAACAGAGTTAAAAACCCGACGTTTCGAAAAGACAAAACTTTTCTTTTTCAAGGAGTAAAAAATGAGACCTGCTCTCAATATAGTGGAGACCAGCTCTGATCATAAAAAAAAAAAAAAAAAAAGCTGCATTGACTAAAACATTGATTAAGCAGCAGAAAATAAAAGAAATCTAAATAACAGTAGAGCCTAGAGTGGGTTAAGAGAGGTGTGAGAAACCATAACAGCAGGCAAAGTATGGAGAGCCAAATGGGACAAAAGACTGGGGAAAGGCTAGCTGGTCTGGGAGCGGGAGCCAACGCACATAGACGTTGGTACCGCTTGGCTGTCCCACCTAGGCGGGCTATGTTGTTCCGTGTGCCGGGTTGTGGGGTCAGTGGTCCTCCTTTTCATTAGATTTTGGTTATTTTCAATTTTCCCTCACCACGTCGTTTTCCCCGTTTGTGACCTGCTTGGCCTACCATATCTTTTTTGTGCCTTTCCCCAGTCTTTTGTCCCATTTGGCTCTCCATACTTTGCCTGCTGTTATGGTTTCTCACACCTCTCTTAACCCACTCTAGGCTCTACTGTTATTTAGATTTCTTTTATTTTCTGCTGCTTAATCAATGTTTTAGTCAATGCAGCTTTTTATCTTCTTCTTTTTATGATCAGAGCTGGTCTCCACTATATTGAGAGCAGGTCTCATTTTTTACTCCTTGAAAAAGAAAAGTTTTGTCTTTTCGAAACGTCGGGTTTTTAACTCTGTTTATATATTTTGTGTTACTCCCCCATTGGATGTTGTGTCATATTTTCCCTGTTTTTAATTTCTTTTTATTGACAACATAAGTCATTTCACTTTTTGAATAAAAGGTAGCCCTGAAAAGGGCTGTTTAGTTTGTCTTTGGTTCTTTTGAAGTGAGTTTACAGTGCTGCTCTGCCCTCTACCTGGTTGCCTCCTTGACGAATACAGGTTTCAGCCCTCGTTCTCATTGCATTAATTGCGTTGCGTACCATCATTGTGCGCCGGATACTTGCGAATGCAGCAGTATTACGGTGTTGTGAAGATGTTTGAAGCTAGCTGGTGATCCTCACTTATAGTAAATGCTTTCCCAAGCCTAATGCTATTATCTATCCATGTCATTAACCGCGTGTTTCGTTTAAATCTTTGATGTAGCCAAACCTCATCCGTGGTCAGAGTGAAAAACAGGTACATTTTTTAAAGAGGGCAAATCTTCAAAAATTGTGAGTCGATTGAAATAATTGTTTTGGTTTATTAAAGATAACGATTTAAGGTTTCTTTACATACCAAAATACATTTGATCAACTTTTCAGAAGTAGGAGTAGATGTGGGGCCTCTTTTTTGGGACACCCTGTATATGCAAATAGCGTCCTCAATTTATATTTGGACACAAATTTACAGTTAAAATATATACAATTAAAATTACCACAAAAAAGTAGAAAAGGTGAATAATTTGATAAAGAAACAAAAATCTATGTTAAAAATTGCTACAAAATATATGTGTACGTATATACAGTTTATTAGTGTGATAGCTGTTGGTATAATATTCAGTTCTAGAACTGAACATTATAATGTTTTATCAGAAAAATTAATAAATGATCACATCAAAGAACCGTGCAGGAAGATGAATGTGATTGACGTGGGAGCATAGCAGCTTGATTTTAGATTCAAGATAGATGTTCATATATATTCCCAAATTGGCTTCAACTTTATGCAGTTGTTGTTTGTGAGCTTTCGTGCAATCTTGGGTACACCCTCTGGTTTCGAACCATAGATGAAGGTCCTTCATCTGAGATGATTGCACCAAGATATTTGAAACTTAACACTGCTTCAAGCCTATCCATTTAACTCAATCATCTCTTTGATGCCATAGTAATTGAAGACCTGAGCGCAAGAAGACCGAAAGTCCACTTGGCCCCTCAACATGTATACACTAAAGTTGCGTATAGTTTTGTATAGTTTGGTAATGTTTTATACATATTCAGGGGCCAAAACAAATCTTCCATAACCCTTCATGGTGTTTTCACCAAGGAACATTGTATTAAACATTATAAAACCCTAAGAAACTATACGTAACTTTAGTGTACACATGTTGAGGAGCCAAGTAGACTTAGGGGCGCACAATTAGATTTCCAGGGGAGGGCATGGAAGTTTTTAGAAGAAAAAAAACTTCGCCCACTAGTGAGACGAAAAAAAAAAACTTTGCCCACTAGTGAGACGAAAAAAAAATTTTCCCTCACTGATAACTAAAAAAAAAATTCCCCAACACAACTTTGTATAAAAATTTACATTAAAATTGAAAAAAAAATACTTCGCCGCTTGGTCTTTTGAGCATGCAATACATTTGAGATGCTTGGTTTAAATGCACCCATGTCATCAGAAAACGAAGGCAATGGTTCGACCTCTAGTTGCCAACACATGGTATGGTCTTCCAATGTATCTGAAATTATCCTTTCCGAAAATGTGTTGTAGCATGAGCTTTGAGGCAATCGAATTTCTGATTCACAACGATATCGTGACCAATAAAGAAACCAACGACCTTTTCCCTCTTTAAAACAGATATAACTTTGAAAGTAAATATGATATGAACTTCATATTTGCTGTAGGGTAATGAAGGTGATAGAAAAATGTTATTAATATGATGAACGCATTCAGTTGAACTCAAAATACTAGTAAATGGTTATAAAAAGTTTATATAATTAGTGACAGTAAAGGTAAAAGTGTACGCAGGCTTATATTATTGAATGCAACATAATTATGTTATTGGCATAATTATAATGGCCCACTTCAATACTTAATGGCGTATAGTGATTTTTGGTCATTTTTTTTTTAAATTGGCACATATGTTTTTAATGATGTTCTCTTTCATTTTTTCTAAGTCTCATCAGTCTTAATTAGCTAATTAATTAGTAATTAATTAATTAAATGTGGCGTATAGTTACAAAGTGACATTTTTGTATTCCATAGTGGCGTATCGACCATACGCCACTTTTTATACACATTTTATAATTATGAAATATCGGCAAAAATGAAAAACATCGTATGTCATAGTGGCGTACACGTATCGGACCACTATGGAATACGAACGACGAAAAGTAACGCCATAGGGATTACACGGCGACCGAGGTGGCGTACGGTTAACGTTAGGTTAGGGTATTGCGTTTTGTTTGTTTTCCATAGTGACGTATAGTTTTATTTTCAGTTTGCCAGCAATAGTATGTATTTATTTCTTTTGAAAAGTATATAACAATAAAATCTATTTAGTTTACTACAGACATTTCACATCATTTACAAAATATAATGAATGTCTGATTTACACAACTCGATTTTAAATTGGCATTTCTTCAAACCCGATTTTCTCGAAAAGTTGTTTATTCGCGGCGCCCCACTATACGCCACTATGGAATACAAACGACGAATTCTGATCGTAGAATCTACCAGTTACTAAACAGAGGGAGTACGGTGACTGAAAAGATCAGATGTGAAAATCTATCAGATGTCAAACTCTATCAAATGTGCACAAATTTGATACAAATTATAGTTTTATGCTTAAATGTAATAGCCAAAGTTTGCACAATTGGCAAGTGGACTACGGAGAAGTCTACTGTGATACAAGCAAAATATACTACTACCACTACATCACATTAAAAGCAAAATGTCATTGGTTGTAAGCAATTACGAAAAGATGATGACAGTTTTATAGAATATGTCCAAATACCAACAAGTTTGATGTGACCTGTCAGTTGATTCCAAATGCGAGAGGAGCGTGCCATGAAAATTACCGGTCGGCAAAAGTTGAGTGTTGAGTGCGAAATTCAGGTGCAGAAAAAGATGTAGAACGGTCCATCAACCAGTATGCACTTGAAGCATGGCAGACAAGTATTCAGGGGTTTGCTGGCGGATGGATTTGAAAACCAGAAAGAGGACTTTAAAGTCAATACGTTGTCTGACGGGAAGCCAAGGCAAGTCGATGAGGTCGGAGGTGGTGAGATCATTTTGCGCTTTCTGGTAATAAGGCGAGCTGCGGTACTTCTATGCATACTTCGATTTTTATTATAATTTTATTGTAATACTAATTTACAGACCAATGCAGAAGTCTTCAGGGTCATATCCGGGCTGGTCACCTGTAAAAAAAAAAGATAATGAATACGGCCTTTTGGGTCTATTTAGTATTCTTCTGCTTGTTTACTTGTTGTTTTGTCACTGAATTGGTATAAATACAGTTCCCCCCATCATGTGATTTTAATAATAATATTATGCAATTTTGTTGTTGCAATCCTTAGATTAAAACATTTAAAGCGATTGCGATCAGGACAGATCAAAAATCGATTTAAAACATTTCAATAAAATGAGATTTAATTATAATCTATTAGAAATCTTCATAGATTTAAAAATAAGAACTTTTTAATCAATTAGTTTAAAACTCTAAATCAGATTGAATTGTTATTTTCAGAAATATTCAATCTTATAGATTAAAAATCAATTTAAGCTATTTTTAATCCCATAGATTAAAAATCAGTGTTAAGTATTAAGAATTAGGAATCTATATAAATAAAAGGAAGTCGCTAAATCTTGTGCGCGAATAGACTCAGAGATGATTTCACTTTCAGCTCTGATTTATTCGTACATTGATCGGGTACATATTGCCATTAAACCATCTGAGGTTCATTTTTGCAAAAATTGATGGTAACTAAGAGAATAACATAAAAAACTGTCGTGTTGCTATGCAAAATCGCATGCAGTGGCATTGTGGGTAATAAGGACTGTATGAACCGCGTAATAATATTTCCATTAAAAAACCATACGCAGAGCAACATTGCCCTGTTTTCTGCCAACTGCGAGGTGGCCAAGAAATGATTCAGGCTATCTAGATGCACAACATCGCGTACTTTAAGAATGATCTTACGAGCTTTTCGCCCCTACGCAGAGCTACGCACCCCATTTTCCGCCACTGCACCGAAGTTGGCAGCCAAGAGATTAAAGCTACGTCGCGTGAATTTTATTATTTATTCTAGGCCCATGATGAATCGTCGTTTAGTTTTACAGCCACATTCATACGGGAGATTGAGGAATATACGGGGAACGCATTGCACTTTATTTGGATGAAAACGGTCAAGACCAAATCAGTGAAAATATGGTTAAAACCGGGGTTTTCCCCGGGATTTTTTGTTGTCAAAACTCAGTGGTAGCGCGTACCGTAACTAACTGGCAGCAGGGGGTTGGCGTTAGTACGTCGGCGTACTGAGCAATGTGACGCGCACGTACGGGGTGCATAATATGCACAGACCAACTTTCCGTGCCAGAGAAATAGAAAATAAAAGAAAGGAAGACAAAACTGAAAAGGTAGGCCATCCATAATGGATGGGTCGGGTTGTGGATTATATGCATGGTACTGGATTTGGTTAAGAGATTACCCGCCAAGATGATACAAATCGTGAGGATACGAGAGGAAAGAAGGAAGCTAAAAATTAAATAAATAAATAAATAAATAAATAAATAAATAAATAAATAAATAAATAAATAAATAAATAAATAAATAAATAAATAAATAAATAACGTAACAAAAACTAAAATAATGAGAACAGAATTAAATAGATAAAATTCAAACGGGAAATCACAAGCTAAGCAGGAAATATGAAAAATGGGAACAAAATGTAGAAAAAAAAGCAAAAACTAAAAGGAGAAATGTAAGAAATGGTAGATTTATAAAATAATGCATGGGAACGGGGCTCAATAAATGAATAACATGGAAACGGAAATCACGAGCTAAGCAGCATGGGAACAAAATAGACCTATGCAAAAGAAACTGAAGAGAAAGAAAGGAGCTAAATGAATAGAAAAAAAAAAGAAGAAGACAAAAATGTAGGCCTACGGGTAGGCCTATTATACAGGTTATGATTACAGTAACTAAATGAAACGGGAGCAAACTAAAGAGGGAAAGAAAGAAACTAATCAGGAAAATTAAGGGAAAAAAGAAGTTAAAATTAGAAACTAATCACGAACAAATAAGAAAAATAAATAACAACTGGAAGGAAACGGGAAATCACAAGCTAAGCAGCTGATAAAAATGAAGCTATAAAGGGAAACGTATAAGAAAGGATAGATTTTGAAAATAATGGGAATGGGGTTAGGCCTAGATAGATAAATAACATGGAAACGGAAAATCACAGGCTAAATAGCAGTTTTTTTAATGGAAACAAACTAGGCCCGCGCAGAATAAACTGAAAAGAAAATGGAAATGCAAGAAGGGACATGTTTAGAAAAATAAAATTTACCTTTCAATGATTCTACCTTTTCAGTAATTCCTCCTGTTTTAGTGATCGCTCCCATTTACTCATCTAGCGGGGACCGCTAGTGAATTAATAAATGTAATAATAATGACTAAGCACATGACATCTATAGGCAGCCATTCAATGATGCCAAAGCGCCCAGTCTGATGTATTTTTAAATACTTGTGTTAAAACACTTGCCAAACACAAGTAACCCAATTATGAAAAGTAGACTTTGAATGTACACTCTCATGAATATTGGATACAATCGGACACGTTGGGTTCGACTGAATAAACTTTTCTGTGGTCTTTGACCCCGAGTATATGCAATGCATACAAGAGCTTAGACCGGTCAGTGGTTCTTTTGACCAAGTTAAGTTAATTTAGAGCCGAAGTAGCTTTTTAACGATTTTTAATGACACCCAATAACTCTTAGGGGCTGTGGAATGATTATGAGGCCTGTGCAGGATAAATGGGGTGGGGTTGGGGGGGGTGTAAGCGATTTTTGCCACATGGGGAGCCTTAAAAAAACGCTTTAAAAGTCTTAGGAAAACAGTACGGAAACGATCAAATGCGATTTTTCCCGCTTGCTTGCTCACAATATATATCTAGAAAATTTAAGGTGTGCAAATTGGGATCCTTAAAATTTGGCATGTGAAAAGTTTTTGTTGATACGCCGGCACGGTTGTTTGATGACATGTAAAACTGAGTCATTTTTAAGAAAAGTTGAACAATGATGGCGCTATTTATCTAAAATCTTGTTTGCATATTTACAAGGGGTAGACACTTGTAAAATAATATTAGAACATCAGCAAACAGACCCTTAGGATCTTTGACCCCTATATGCTTACCGTGCGTAACTTTGACGTCATTACATATCTCATGGTATTCCTTGCTTGCCAGCAGTTTAGCCTGGGCTGGATTCCACCAATCGATAAGTTTCGAGTCTTTCCGAGTCATCATAGCGGCGCCACCGGTCTGGCAAGCCTGAAGTTTGTAATGCTCTTCTACACCTGCCCTACCTTGGAACAATATGGCTTCCGAAAATAATGCATCTACCTACATAGACGAGTAAAATAGCCTAGGGTTAGTCTGATAGAACTGTAATCTCGAAAAATGAGTTTCTTGAAAGCTAAAATGACCTGAAATCGTGCCATGTGTTCGCTGTAATAAATCTGCTTCCACATACTATTTTATTTTCATTTAACTTCAATTGACCTTTGCATATGACCACACAAGTAAAGAAATACAAATACGCAACGGATAATATTTCTAAATAAGTATTGAATATGATACCAGAGGCACGCCCGAGTATCTGAAGGTTGATGGATGTCAAGCTTCACACCACCCTACGACAAGCAAAAAATCGTAGCCCGAAAATGAAATTTTTCTAAAAGGAGACACAAGGAACATTAATAGAACATGCAGCGTCTTAGACCACCCGGCCACCATTTCATGAGTAGCCATCTTGAAATTGGAACCCTATCCAACATAGCGGGTACTTTAAATGAATTACGATTACTGTTGCAGCCCACCCATCCCCTTATCAATGCACTAGTATTTCTATGGTCTCCTTTATCCAGCGATAACAAAATCAGTACAACATTCCCCACATAATGTCGTGTGACGTCATAATGTGAGGCCGCCCATGTAAATTTGGGAAATTCTGGCTATGTACAAAAATATAGACACACATCTTTGATGGCCGGTCCTACGCCCGGCTAAGGTGTGGGAAACAAATTACCACTAAAATGAGCACAAAGCGTGGATCTACGATTAGCTTAGGTCGTTTGGGTGTAAACTGGCGCTTTTTTTTATGACGGATAAAACATCTTAGGAGGGTTGGTAGTAGTTCTAAGGTCAATTAGTCATTCAATTAGCAATCAATTAGCAATTCATGTAACTATTTAAATTTCAAATAAATCATGAAGTCATAAATTCATTTTATGACTCATTTTAATTACTCGCATTAGACCCATTTATTTTTTTATTGTGCATGAAATGTTTTTTGGGTTATTTGTTTGTTTTACCTCGAAAAAATTGTCACTGTATATATTTTAGGTTTAATAGCCTGAAGTCGCTGAAAATTCTCTCTAAAATCTGGCAAAATGGGTTATTCCAGGTGAAATCCATACGGAATCAACTGCGGATCTCGGAATAAAGACGAATTCATTATTCTCACCGTTTCGGCTTTCAGCCAGTCGAAACACTGTTCAATTACGCAATGTCGTATGTTTTCTGTTGGAAGTACTGCTCCCTGGAATAAGAAAAGGGATACAATAATTATCACAAGTCTGAAGCTTATCAGATTAATTTCAATCCCATTTATATGATAATAACACAGGCTGGCCATTTAGGGACGCACCATTCTCAGGGGGAAGTTGGGAGTTTGTGTCAAGCGGAATTTGTTTTATTTTTTTCGCTGCCGAAGGTAGCCCCAATTTGTGGCCCACATGGACTTCGCGAACGCTTAGCGCTAATAGTTCAACCGAAGCGCTTTAGCGCGAAGCTGACACAACCTCCCGAAAGTATACAGGGTGTCCCATAAAAAATACCGAGTGCATAAAATTGAACGTAAGTCGAGAAATATTCATGAGAATAAAAAAATGTATAATGTGCGCATAGCCTATTTTATTGTGCATCACATAAGAAAATTGTATTTGATTCGGTTGACTGGTCGCGAAGAAATTACGATTACATACTGCGCGCATCAATACAGTTCATTTCAAGTTTGACGAATCAGTTTATGCTTGAGCTAGACAAACATTGGAACAACAAAAGACACCCCAACAACATATTAGTCAAAAAGTAGAAACAAAAAAACTTCCGACATATTCTAATGACGGCGGAATAAATGTAAAGCGCTTTGAGGCTGTTTCACGGTTGTTTGATATGTATATAGAATTGGTTTCATTATTAACTAAATGCAAACTATAGATGGCGCTATTTATCCTAAATCACGTTTCTTTATTTGCAAGGGGTAGGTGATTATAACTGCCTTTAAAGCAGCTGGAATAGGTGAAACAAGCAACAAGGAATTTTGTTAAAAATATTCGATCAAGCAATAAAAGGAATTATCTGTATTAAAAGCTTGAAAGAGTTATTTCCAGTAACTAAATAGCGCCACCAATTTTGTCATTAAAAGATACATTTTATATCCGGAAAAGCTTAAAAAAATGCGATTAAAGTGAATAATTTTGTAAAAGAGGGAAAATTAAAGTTGAGAATGACTCAAAAGCATCTGTATACATTAGCATGATATCATCTTTAGCTGTTTAAGCATAAAATATGGTTGTACATGATGTTTTGTATGAAAAAGTAATAAATGATCCCATCAAACAACCATGGTTTACAGCGCTATATAAATATCTACATTTATTTATTTTTTTATGATAATAGTACCAAAAGGGTCCATCAAATGGCTTCAATTGGGCTTTCTTTTTTGCAAAAGTTTATCACTTATGAGGGGTACGTGACCATTATTTACATTTTCTACTATCCGCCACAGACTGTTTCCCCCACTTTCAAAATCGTTTCTTCGCCGCTGCTGTGCGAGTAGGTTGTCCAGGCTTTTTACCCCTACTTACAACAATTCCGTCAGCCTTTGCAAGACAATGTTCACCACCAACGGCTCCATCGAAGAAACCAATGGTCTTCCCGGTTATATTTCGCCAGTCAAACTTCCTGGGATTTCCTGTTAGCGTGGCAAATGCCTGGGACAGATGTGTGGTAAATTGATCGGAAAAAGCGAAGGTACGTTGTCGCTCAGGCAAAACTCGATATCCTAAAACAATAAGAATTTGTAACTATATATAATGTATGATAATAACAAAGAGAAAGAGCAGTGGCATAGCCAGATTTATGAGACCGGGGGACATAATTGTAAATGTACTGACGGCCTAAAGATTTTGACAGAATATGAAAGTTTGAGCTGGACGCCTTGGGAATTTTAGAGGACAAATTCAAAGGCTGAAGTACATGATATTGTACATGATATAGTATATCTTACCACCGCACGCGTCATACCACCCTGCCATCAACCCAACCCCTCCCCGTGATGTCTCTCCAGACTTGTGGTACCAACAATTTGTCCAAACGTCGGCCACAATCTTACAATTCTTGTTGGCTATTCTGCAAACTATTACAAAAACAATTATGATATATAGTATTAAACATTGGGATTTTACTGGACCATGGCCAGCCTATAAGAGCAATCATAAAAATAATTGTACAAAATAAGTCGTATGCAAAGTTGTTTGTATTTTGTAAGTATATACAATGTTATTAACAATCTGTTTATCTTATTTCTACCTCAAGATCCATCTGTTGCTTAAAATAGGATGTAATTACGAATTACCCTTAAATCTGATCTAGTCAAAAGTCCCAAAAAATGTCAGGGACTATAATATTCATTCTGAGTAAGCAGTTTCATAACCACAACATTTTTATGGTCATTATCCAAAGCTCCAATATGATGTTTACTAAACTTCAGTTTTTTAACCGTTTCAGATGTACCAAACCTGTATTCGTTTTAACCAGCGCATGTTAACAACATTCTAATCAAATAACTTTTATTTTGTAGCCCAGATCTAAAAGTATAATCATGGGTAATTATAAGCCTGGCTTGTAAGATAACAGAGATATATGATAATGGAGGTAGAACTTTTTGAATGACCCTCGTATTACTTGAATACAATAAATTCAGAACCAGATAATGGCCTATCTGCGCACTTGCAAGTCTATTTTGCATAACAGAAAATGCATAAAACTACATAACCCTGCAAAACAAAATGCTGAAGGTTCTCAGGCTAAAATGAGTCAAATTCTGTAAAGTTCCCAAGCTTGATGATTTCATTGAATTTCTAAGAATAGAACTCAATAACCTCATCAAACCATATCAATTTGTAATGAAATTAGTAATTTTTTCCACAAGATTTGCAATTTGAAGAGAATTGACCATTGCTCATTCTAATGACGCTAGTATATGGATAATATAAGTGATATAAGTGTACTCTTTCATTTAATAACATAAAATTTGAAAAAATATTGTAAGGAACACTTGAGGTTTTGACTTTTATATAAAATCTACATTTTGGTGATTTACAACCGTATGACAAAACAGGTGAAAATATTAACTTTCTGCACAGGATTTGCAATTTAAAGAGAATTGGTCATTTCTGATGAGGCTAGTATATGGACAATATAAGTGTGCTCTTTCATTTAATGACATAAAATTTGAAAAATATTGTAACTTACACTTGAGGTTTTGACTTTTAAAACCTACATTTTGGTAAAAAATGTGCTGGGATAGGTAGTTTTCAACAGATTTACCACATTCGCCTTGTTTATAAACATTGAATTGCGTTATCTGTTGATCTAATGAGAAAAGTGCTTTTAGGGGGAAGTGTTAGCTTCTGATTGGATGAAGTGAACACTATTTTGACAAAAACCAATTACAGAGGAATATTTTCTGGCTAGAAGCTCACACAGCTCTTACGATGTTGTACACTCAAACGTGTAGTGTAATCAAAGACTGTGTGGAGACAAATCACTGCGTGCTTTGAAGCTCTTGGACGAACGCGAAAATGTGTGCTCAGGTGTATCGAGGTGGAAACTGTGCATAGATGGTTTATAAGAGAATCGTTTTTGCATAAATTTGTCCAGATTCTTGGGTTCCCAATTTGTAAACTTTAAAATGGTCTGGATATATGATGCGAGCGTAGGGAGCAGGGAATTTTTCATTTTTTATCATTTATGTTTTTCTAGGCCTTTTTAGAGCGTGTTATTTAAAAGGTGCTGCGTAAGTGTGTGTCAAAAAGTAATATATCAGTTTAATTAATCATTTGTAAACTGACTATATATGGCAGTTTAGTTGGGTAAGCAGGATGAGTCTTGACCTTAAAAATAGTCTAACCATGAAAGTTGAAAAAGAAACGACACTGGTTTAATTGACCTTGAAACTTTTAACTAGCCAAAATAGGACGCCCTCTAGGGTATTTGGATTGAACTAGCCAAATGCTAAGTGGCCATTTAGCCATTCCTTCTTAATAAGGATTATTTTTCTAATTTTTTGAATTCAGAAAGATATGTTTTAGAGTCACGCGGTAGCATGACCAGCAAGTTAAAAAAAAAACGACTGATAAAGAAGAATAAACAGATGCGCCGCGAGACTATATTTACACGGAACAAAACGCTATTGTTCTATGATATTTTTCGCTGGGTACAAAATATATCTAAAACCATGCTAAATCGTATTTACTGTCCAAAGTGTCATATTTTAACAACTCTTTATTTCAAAAAGTTACACCAATCTTACAGTCAATCCGATTGTTTGATAATAAACAAACATTCTTGCTTTATTTCACGCGGTATTTCATAGCCAAAATTAGTGGCAAATCATAGCCAATCATACTGATATCCACAATCTTTCGTCACTGCTACAGCCATACATGGCTGTCACTGTCGCACTAATTTTTCAGATTCACTTTCAAATATACCCAGGTATTTTCCTGGATACCCTACATACAAATTCTGGACCCCATTCGCCAAAAAATCAAGTTTTTCACAATTCTTTTATTCTTTCCGGACCACAGCATATATATTCATATTAATAAATACTCCACTTTCACACAGCGTAATAACGGGACGTCCACGTGGCGAAGTGATTAAGGCCATGGACTTCTAATCCATTCATGAATTTTTGCTCAAATTCGAAACTTCCCACCATTTTTTTAAAATGTTTTATTAATCAATTTATTGTCGTAAATCAAGAATAACACCATTTCGAACATCCATTGCTATTGTGATATTATTTTTTTTTATTCACATTTAGTCCTAGGCCTAGGGCCTACTTTCACCATCCAGATGCTATCACCATGCCTGGCTATCATGACATGGCATCTTCGTCATTTAAAACACATTTATCAGTAGCTCTGTTCACAGCTCAGACTGAAATTATATTTGATAAAAATATTATAAATTAAAATCACAATCCGCGAAAGATCGCCAACAACTGCCGCTGAATATTGATATCCAACCAGATTTCCCCACAGGGCTATAAAGAACCACAAACCTTGAAATTTGGATATCCAACTACATTGCCTGGCAGGGCTATAAAGAATCACACTCCACGAAATATGGATATCCAACAAGCTTAAACTATAAATTAAGCTCCCGATACAGGGCAGGACTTAATAAGGGGAATTAAAATCACAAACCGCGAAAGATCGCCGACAACCGCCGCTTAATAGGGTATCCAACTAGATTGCCCCGCAGGGCTACAAAGAACTACAAACCGCGAAATTTGGATATCCTACCAGATTGCCCGCAGGCCTATTGATTATAAAGAACCACAAACCGCGAAATATGGATATCCAACAAATTAAGACCACAAACCGCGAAAGATCGCCAACAACTGCCGCTCAATATTGATATCCAAGTAGATTGCCCCGCAGGGCTATAAAGAACCACAAACCACGAAATTTGGATATGGAACTATTGCCCCACAGGGCTTCAAAGAACCACAAACCACGAAATATGGATATCCAACAAGCTTAAACTACAAATTAGCTCCCGATAGAGAGCAGGACTTGATGAGGGAAATTAAAACCACAAAACACGAAAGATTACAAAGAACCACAAACCGCGAAAGACTAGATTGCCCGCAGGCCTATCGATTATAAAGAATCACAAACCACGAAATACGGATATCCAACAAGCTTAGACTATAAATTAGCTCCCGATAGAGGGAAATTAAAACCACAAACCACGATATTCAACTATATTGCCCTGCTGGGCTACAAAGAGCCACAAACCGCGAAATTGGATATCCAATTAGATTGCCCGCAGGCCTATCGATTATAAAGAACCACAAACCGCGAAAGATCAACAACAACTGCCGCTCACTATTGATACCAACTAGATTGCCCCGCAGGGCTATAAAGAGCCATAAACCGCGAAATTTGGATATGCAACTAGATTTACAGGGCTACAAAGAACCACAAACCACGAAATATGGATATTCAACAAGCTTAAACTATAAATTAGCTTCCGATAGAGTGCAGGGCTTGATGAAAACCACAAACCACGAAAGATCACCGACAACCGCCGCTTAATAGGAATATTCAACTAGGTTGCCCTGAGGGGCTACAAAGAACCACAAACCGCGAAATTCGGATAGCTAAGTAGATTGCCTTGCAGGGCTGCAAAGAACCACAAACATTAAAACACGATTATCTGGGGCATTTAGACGCTTCCGTAGTATAGGCTTAAATATATGCGCATTTACCAGTTGCGACATGAAGTAGGCCTAAATCGGATTTACTCTATGTGTGTCTCTCTGGCATTGTCAACATTGGGTGTGTGTTGTTCATATTTACATTTTCTTAACATATTTACGTAGCCTTGAATAATTAAAGTATATTAAAATGTTTATCGATCATTGTGTCCACGCCTCTGAACATTACAGTCACGCGTGACAAGCAAGTTTTAAAAATAAACGACTGATAAAGTTTTGTTTAATTATTTATTGTCATGAATCAAGAATAGCAACTTCAAATATCCATTTTTCGTTTTATTCGTTTTATGGTGCACTTCGTAACCTGATGACTTTCCAAGCTTGGAGCTGCTTGGCTACATTCATAAAAAGAAAAGAAATCTACCAAAAAAACGTTGACAACGTAAAGAAATCAGCAAGTTTAAAAAAACCTACCTCGGCTCACTTTTTGAAACTTGGTCCCATTTGTAAAAGTTACTGATTTAAACTTTATCATATTTATATAAATTTAAAACATTTCCAGAAGTGTTAGGTATCTTTAATGTGCAGATGCGATATTAATTTGTAAGCTTTCTGGAACGACCTGAAAGGTTATTATCTTGTTCTTGCATGGTACGCCAATATCCTATTGTGTTTTGTTTTATAATAATCATGATTAACATGATTGAATTAAACGAATAACAAGTAGGCTTGTAATCTTGTTGGAAACGCTGTATTCTGTTGAAATAAAATAAAAACACTGATTTGCTGTTGGTGTTCAAAATGGGACCAAGTTTCAAAAAGTGAGCCGAGGTGGGTTTTTTTAAACTTGCTGATTTCTTTACGTTGTCAACGTTTTTTGGTAGATATGACTTTACCTGCATTCATAATATCCGGGGTAAATCCTTCCAGCTTGCCAGTTTTTTCGTTTCTGTATATTGGGAAGAAGAAAGAATCAGCAAATGTACATACGGTAGTTGACGGAGTAATATAACAAGACTCGGGGCTATGTGCAATGTTTCCAGGTTTAGAGGTACATTTTCAGTAATTTTGGATACCGACACCCATGGCGCTGGGCGTAGCCAACTTTCTTGGTCAAAGGGGGTGGGAAAAATAAAAAATTTCAGAGGCGCAGACCAAAAACATTTTCCAGTTGCATCATTTTGAACGAGTATTATCGGAGTATATAGTGTGTAAAAAAAGGCCCCGTGGTAGGGCTACCTAAATAGTGAGTATATGCTTACTATGCTAGATGCTATAGGTCCATATTGACGGGTCCCATTTTTGGCCATAAAAACATACTCATACATGTTGCTCCGGTCTCTACGGTTATTGGTTGTTTGCTTCAATTCTCAGTGTTAGTCGTATTACATAAATACAATAACTTATATTGTTGTTGTTTTGTTGTATTGGTTTATACCAATCTTTAAAGAAGTATAATTGTAGTTGCATTTTTGCAATAAGTTGTGTTTGTGCTGTCTTGTGCATCATACAGGTAATATTATTCAATGATAACTTTATATAGTATATACAATATTCGCATGTTATCAAAATACATTAATTCTATATTTTGGTTGTGTTTCTCTGGTGATGAAGGTCACATTGCCGGAAGCTTGATTCGAAGTGATATGGACGTCCGGCAAGCGTAATTTCTTTCTGCAACCATAATGGGCCGCAATGCGATAACACATAGTACATACATGTAATTATAGGCCTATGAAGCTAGATATAACACGAGTTTATTACCATTATAATTTCCTCTTACTTAATAAAATAAAAAGAAATCGATAGAATTAAAATTCTACAACGGTTTACCTGGGGTTCGAACCCACAATCTATGTATCCATAGTCTAATGCCTACAAGACTGTGCTATGATTCGTCGTGCCAGAAAGGTGTTTGTTTATGATACTTATTGATTACGAAATAAAGTGCATACACACAATATACTATTACTAGTATATTAGTACTAATAGGCCTAAATACGAATATAATCCTAACCCTAACCCTAACCATAACCCTAACCCTTACCCTAACACTAACCCTAACCCTAAACCCTAACCCTAACCCTAACCCTAAACCCTAAACCCTAACCCTAACCCTAACCCTAACCATAACCATAACCCTAACCCTAACCCTAACCCCTAACCCTAACCCTAACCCCTAACCCTTACCCTAACCCTAACCATAAGACCCTAACCCTATTAGACCCTAACCCTGACAATAATGAACCCGTGCCTCGGACTATGCGGCTAGTGATATATTGCGGCCCATTATGGTTGCAGAAAGAAATTAAGCGTCCGGCAAGATGGGTGGAGGGAAGGGTTATGTGTATGGTTGGTTTATACAATATCTGACAATAATAATTGGATACTTGCATATAATACTGATTGTGCCCAGCGACTCCACTGTGTAGCAACCAGACTTTGTCATCTTCGTAATCTACAGATGTTAAACCTACGAATAATAGCATGAATAGACGTGTTCATGTAGCAACATTTGCCCGGGAACATTTGTCATGACATGACATGAACTCTGGTTTGTACCAACCGTGACAACCTTTATTATGGCTATGTATGGCTAAGTAGTTAAAATAACCAAGAAATGTTAAAATTTTCAACGGAAACTAAAGGCAAATAAATAAATATTTACCTAATAATCATTTTCAGTATAACTAATATTGTTAATGTTACCATCCTCAGGCAATAATGACTGAATGGCCGACTGTATTCTGCACACGTGAATGATTATGTTGTTTCTAGAAGACAAACATATTGATTCAAATCTTACCTACGTTAACCACGCTAGCTGATGCTGATGATCCGTTCTGTTTGGACAAACTGACAATGGCAATAACGAAGGCCGCAAAGGCAAAACATAACGCAGCAACTAACATCACAAGATTCAGTTTACCATTTCCAGCACGCCCCGGGTTGTCTTTATGTACAGCTCCTTTTCGGAATTGGCCGATTCCATGATTGTCCTCTTGCAATGGTTCTTATCTCTTAGTGTGTGAACGTGCGTTTATTTCGTATGTGACAAAATATGATAGATTTTCGAACAATTGCAGAAAAAATTATTGAAGCATAAAATGGTTACTTGTGTAAGGCTCAGTTGTATGTTGTGTAAATTTGACTCATTTTAATTTTACATGGTTCGAGATGAATTTCATCTATTTTAATGTTACATGGTTCGAGATATTAAGACCCGTATGCAAGATTCCTTTAAAGAGGGGCAAAATGGCAAAGTCATTAAAGTTGTTACTGGAAACCGCGCAAGATTTTATTTTGCTAGCAATCAAGTCAAATTGATACCTTTTCCAGATTTTTGGAGGTGACCTCTGAACTAAAATAAGATTTGATACACAGGGAACGGTAAATAATAGTAAAACATTTACATGAACATATATATAATGTGTGTATCCAGGCCTTGCCATCTAGATTTTAAAGGCAAGTGGTTTCACTCGCTAGCACTCGCTTTGCGAACGGGCCTACTTCTACTCGTCAGCAGTTTTCTTTGCAAACATTTAGGCCAATCAAATTACGAAATCACCCACCAGCTCCAACACCTAATTAATATTCGGTGTTGGAATATTTCACATGCGTTCATCTTCCAAAAGCTCAAAAATGTCAAAAGTCCCCGAAAATCTGATTATTGGAACAGTGCCTAATTTGCATAAACCCAAAATGGCTTGTCATTGAGGGCGGTACTACCCTCAATAGTTTTCAGCCATTCCAGATTGTGGATAGCCCTTACTGAAAGCCAATTAAACTGCAATTAAACTACCAATTAAAAAGCAGAGTCAAGCCACTCTACGAGTCTATGTCTAAAATGACTCCATTTTGAGAGTCATCTAACACTCTTGAAGAGTCATAAGTTGTTGACTCCGCTGAAGAGTCACCGTTGATGACTCTACACAGGGGTCATTTGACTCCCAATATAGAGTCATTTAGGCATAGAAATGGCTGGACTCTGCTTCTAGAGTAACACAAACTCCATTTATAGAGTCACTCTGGCTCCATTACAGGGTCACTCCGACTCGGCTCGGCTACCGGCTAGGCCAGTGAGAAGAACATATCATGGTGTGAACAATTCATCACATTGTTATGACGTTAATTTATGCCAAAAGAGACCAATAAAAATAGTTAAATGAATCCAATAAATTAATTTCTTTGCAATATATCTTAATTTTTACTTCTAAATACTACAACTCAATTGATAATGTTTAAAATATACTACACAAATTAAAGAGGTGTTGACGACCGGGAAGTGTGCACTCAACTGAATCAGTCAATTGAATCCACGGGTAGATTCAACTGATTCTCCTGTGACAGTCTGGTGACTCCTTTTGAGAGTCAGTGTTTGTTATTACTCCACTTTTAGAGTCATTGGTTCCATTCTGGCAATCAGTCCTATACATTTTTAATCCTTTTGATCAGATGAGTATTTTGTATGTCTTTCAACAAAATTGTAGCATTTTCAATTTTTTCCCCTGTTATCACCTTCCGTGACCTCCGATATAGCTCCACGTCTTAAAGTCAACATTGGAACTTGTACTTCATGTGAAAACTGTAATACTTCTAACATAAAGTACCCAAATTGTTTTGGCGCCAATAGCAGCTGTATAAATGCTTCAGAAACATTGCTGACGAACGTCACTGAACATATTCCCAAATCCGGTTCCCAAATGTGCAATTTGTGATTGCGGTTTTGATCATCTTACCTATATATTACCTGAAGTTACCGGCAATTTTTAACTAGTCTTTTAACCGTTATTTTGTTCATCATCATGTAATCATATGAGATGATATTACACAGCTGTAAATTATGCACAACTGTTATGCGCGTGACAACGACGCCCTGCCCGCGCCGCGGCGCGACGCTAAAACCAATCGGAATCCGAAATTTTCGTATGACAAACGGCTGACTGCCGAACTGATCGAATAAAAGTTCAGGTAATTCTTTTAATGGGTAAATTGGGTAATGGGATTTTGCAAAAAACAATCGTATTCAAAAGGAACGCCGAAGGCTCGACGATAAATGTGACGATCCACGATCGCAAGTATACTAAAACACAACCCTGAATTTTAAAAGTGACCTTCATTGCACTTTACTTTGATGAAATTCAGCTTTTCCGTCATTTAATGAGCATTTCATCTACGATGAGTATAAAATCATAGTACAAACGTCAAACAACACTCCGTTACACGTTTTAATGAACAAGCGTCATTATCTTAATATCAATTTAGTGCAATCATGTAATTATCCTATACCAAGGGAATGTTCCTTTACGCCATCTGCGATATTAAAATGCATGTTAAAAGCTCCAACAAACCAGTCAGACACCGCAAGACTTATAACATACACATTAGGGTATGTTCGCAAGCGTCTATGCTTTTGAGGCAAACTGTTCTTTACCGTCGATGAATCGTCCTAATGTCTTGGAGAACAAGTTAGTATTTTCAGAATTGTTGCTCTCATAAGTGGCTGTGCGGCAGCGTAACATAACGGATTCAATAGACTTTGACAAAGTCCCCACCACCTAATAATAATTAAGGTATGCTCATCAAATATTCTAGGTACGCTAGGCATTATGATATTATACAAACTATCTGCAGGAGTAAGAATTCCAAATGGTAACCAACAGATAATATACGAAATGACAACAAACGATAGTGTCAATGTAGCTTTTTTGTCGTTGTAACGCCGTGACATAAATCTTGTCTGTCTCACTTTCGTATCTTCTGTACTATTCTGCTGCGCAATGAAATTTTGCGAATAGCCAGTCTGTACTGTCGGCGAAGTGGTAATTGTTACTTCTTTTTCAGTAACAATCTGGTAATTCGCAACGGTTTTTGAAGTAGTTGTTTCATTTGTTGCAGTACATGAAATATTCTTTGCAATTTCTTCAGCATATTTCGATGATTCTCCTTCATCTACACTTTCTATTTCACTTATTGACTTAACAGACTGTGAATCTTCTGCCACCGAAGGTAAATGCCTTTTTTCGTCAATGCTTTTTCCTGGTTGCTTTTGCTTGATCTCCTGCATTACGGTTGTAGCATCACCTACAGCCGTTTCTTTTACAACATTTTTGTCCCCGGAAACCTTTACATCAGCGATTCCCGAGTCTTTGTTATGATCCGTATTACTAGAATCGCCACTCTTTCCGTAAACAGTTTGCTGATTTGAGGCTTTTGAACTTGACTTTAATCTCTTACGAATTCGTATGTATATCTTACCGTACGTTAAAGCAATGATAGTGAATGGTATCCAAAACAGAAAAGCAATAGCGGTAAGGCTGGTGTAGATTTTGATCCCGAAGAGCGGGTAACATTCACCTTCACGGAGACTTGTCCCTTGATCGACAATGCCCCAAACTGCAATAAAGGGAATCCATATTATCGCAGAGAAAAGCCACGCACCAAAAATTCGACAATACGCAATTTTCTTTTTACGTGAGATAAAATGATTAATTGGGTAAAATATGGCTTGATACCGATCGAAGCATATTAAAATTACAGCAAACATCGACGCACCTACAAACATGTATCGTAATCCATTGATGATATGACACAGGATATATCCTATACCAAGAACATGTTCCTTTATGCCATCTGCGATATCAAAAGGCATGTTAAAAGCTCCAACAAACCAGTCAGACACGGCGAGACTTATAACATACAAATTAGGGTACGTTCGTAAGCGTCTCTCCTTCAAGAACGCAAGAAGTACTAAAGTATTTGTCGCAGTTGTTAAAAATGTAAGGGTAGAAAGAACCAATAGTTCGATAATTAAGTCTTGTTTAGCGTGATTCAGATGATGACGATCATCATCAACGTGATGGTCATCATCAATGGTCGGCAAGAAACCAGTCACTATAGTAACCGTTTCAGTATAGGTATCATGATCATCAATATGCTCATCATGATGTTCCATTGTCCAAAGTGTGTCTAAAGCGGTGCGTAAACCACGTAAGAGCTCTTATTGTTTTCTTGATGGTCCAAAGAGTGAATCACATTCACACATCAGCCGATATGTTTAATCACTTTAATAAGCAAATCGTAGATGGTTTTACAGGATCATTTTACCGGGTGTGGTTCATTTGTACCGAAAAGGCTGATCGAATCAGAGTTCAGGTAATTCTATGAATGGACATTCTTTGCGAAAGACAAATCAAGCGAGGAGCGCCGAAGGCGCAACGATAAATGTGACGATAGTAAAACACAAAGCTGAATATGAAAAGTAACCCTCCTTAAACTTTTCCTTGATGATCTTCAGCTTTCCCATCACTTAATGAACATTGCATGTACGATGTGTATTACATCATAGTATAACACTTAAATGCTACAAGTTTCAAAAAACAGGCGTCATATATAGTATAAATTTACTGCTCACCGGAGGAAATTGATTGCCATACATTTATATAGGAAATTATTTCCGCTCTCTTTGTAATTTATTGAGAATTTTAAGAAACAGGAAGGATATTTCCGCTCAAAAGAAATAGAGAAGCACAGTGAGTATTAAATGGAATGTGTAGGGTCTTATCTTTTCAGTCTCTGTTTCCATATTCGTTTCCGTTTCCGTATGTCATTGTTATTCTGAAGTTTTAGTGTTCTAGGTGTGACCAATCTTTTATTCCAGCCTTTTGTCACTTACTAATAACTTTAAGCAAGTGAATAATTGTATTCGTTTTCGTAAGTTATGTAAATTTCTGACTTCAAAACTCAAGGTAAGTGGGTACGGGCTCATTTAGACAAAACAAGTATCTAAATTTTACGGTCCAAAATTCACAAGAAATTGCACTGCAGTGCTTGATTTACTGGTGTGTGCGTAAGCCTGGGCGTGACTTACTCTCGAAAATAGTCCAGCATCGAAATATATATACTAATCAGTGTTGCTATGAAGTATTGGGTGGCTTTAGGCATGTAGGTATACTTGTTCGTGCAATCGCGTAAAAATCGGTCATTATGATTATGTGGAGATGAAACGGAGAATTATTGTCGTCGTTTCCGCTATAAAATATAACTTAAAACTTGCGTGTGTAGTAATCATGGTAATATGCAACACCAAAGAATTGGGTTGAAGCAAAACTTATTGATTTCATTCATTGCCTTAACAATTGGAATTGGTAATCTGGTAATGGGCCTACATGTGAGACCCGAGTTAATTTTAAATGTTTATTTTTGCGGAGCTGACTTTTAGCCAGTCATTGATCAAAATAAGACTAAGAGTGGGAGGAGGCGAGGGAGAAAGAAAGGAAAGGGCGAGATGGAAATTACCCTTGTATTTGTGCTTCGCGAATCGCAATTCTTTATTTGAAATTACTCGCGAAACTTTCAACGAGCATGAGTGCCCGCGGATACACGGAGTGTGGGGATCGGGCATGAACGCAACTGACGGTATAGCTCCAATGAACATTGTGCGTGGGACATGCAATTCTCGTGCAAATAATTGAGAAAGTAACGCATAGTAGAAACTATTCTTTATGACATTGAACTCTTTTACTATTATGTACTCAATTGACTTTACAAGTACTGGTAACGACCAACATAACGGTTCAATAGACTTTGACAAAGTCCACACCACCTTATAATAATTAAGGTATGCTCATCCAATCTGCTGGGTACACTAGGCATTATGATGTTATACAAACTATCTGCAGGAATAAGAATTCCAAATGGTAACCAACAGATAAAATACGAAACAACAACAAATTATAGGGTCAATGTAGCTTTTTTGTCGATGTAAGGCCGTGACCTGATTCCTGTCTGTCTCACTTTGTATCTTCCGAACTATTCTGCTGCGAAATGGAATTTTGCAAATGGCCAGCCTGTACTGTCGACGAAGTGGTAATTGTTACTTCTTTTTCAGTAACAATCTGGTCATTCGCAACGGTTTTTGAAGTAGTTCTTTCATTTGTTGCAGTACATAAAATATTCTTTGCAATTTCTCTCAATCAGCATATTTCAATGATACTTCTTCATCTACACTTTCTATTTCACTTTTGACTTCTGCCACCGAAGGTAAATTTCTTTTTCGTCAATACTCTTTCCTGGTTGCTTTTGCTTGATCTCCCACATAACGGTCGCAGCATCACATACAGTCGTTTCTTTTACAACATTTTCGTCCCCAGAAAACTTATGATCCGTATTACTAGAATCACCACTCTTTCCGTAAATAGTTGGCCTATTTGTTTGAACTTGACTTTAATTTCTTACGAATTCGTATGCAGTGCCGCCGACAAGGGGGTTAAGGGGTTGAGTTACCCCCGAGCCTAATGGACCCGTTACCATGGCTACTCTCTTTTGTTTGCTTTTTATCAGCAGACAGTAAAAGAGAAAAGAAAAGAGACCTTATACTGGACATGTTAAGGCAAAGAAAAGGGACCGTAGTCGGCCCGTAAAAAGAAGAAAAGAGATCTTAATGTGCCTGTAAAAAGCAACGAAAATATATCTTAATAATCGGCTCGTCAAAAAAAGAACCCTTAGTGGACCTGTAAAAAGCACAGAGGAGGTTGTTTCTGTCGGATCTAAACTCAGGGGAAAAGGATGATCGTATAATATACCACACCTTGTGTCGTCTTAACCATGTTAACGTTATGGTTGCAAGAGTATTTCAAATAGTACTTAACGACTCGTTTGGGGTTTGATTTTAATAGATATTCCAGAAAAAAAAGCGTATTTCCAGATATCAGTTGATTCGGACATTGAATCTGGTAGTTGCATAATAATTCATGTATGTAATGTATGCACCATAGACCTCTGTGTTTGATTTTCGTTGTCAAACCGAATCTGCCAAAAAAGATTGTACACACAAACATTACGTAATCCGAGCTTTCTGGTGGTATGTAAATGGAGTGGATGAGTTGCGAATCAAGGAGTGCCCCTTTAAGTTAGAGATTTAATTTCGTCATCATTTCAAAAAGCTGAACTTGGTGACAGTGGCATCATCAAGAAATGGGGTGTATTTGCCCAGCAGGAAGCCGTATCCCCTCAGTATTTGATCCTGTAGAAATGTGTGACATTATTAACTAAAAGGACGTTGAGGGCGCTATTTATTTTAAGCCTAATTTGCATATTTACAGGTGGTAAGGAGTTGTAAACTGACCATTCTTTTTATTATTAATTAATAATTTGTGAATGAATATATAGGTAAGTAGATTAATATGTTAATGGTGTGAAATTGGCATCATAAATCATAAATTAACATGAATTATTATTACCCACGACTAAAGCTGAAAATTAAATAGTGTTTTGTATGTACAGGGAAATACATACCCCGAAAAGTACTTCCCCATTCCGTTCATCACTAATTTCGACTGAGAGTTTCGAGAGTCTATGGAGAAGTTCCAGATCTTTGCCCTCTCGTACTCAAGGTCTGTGTGTGGTGTCTGCTAAAAATAATTTTTAGTCATTTTTAATTTCAATCACTTTTCGTTTGATGGTCAGACCTCATTTTTGTAAAGTTATTTTTGTAAATTAATGGCCTATTGTTATATTGCATTTTTATCAGGTTAAGGTCAGGACAGTATTTACAAAGAAGAAGTACAACTATAAGTAATAACCATGTGATAATCATTTTTCCCTTTACACGGGTGCTCACACTTACAGTTATAACTGGTAATAATACGAGTTACAATTTCCTTTGAGATTTTGAAACGATATTGTTTTGTGACTGTGTGTGTGTATTTCGTGATTCTCTAGCATCCTCTTTTAAGGGTGTGATTCAACAAAAGAAACTAAGTTCAAAATTTTAGGTTTTTTTTTTAAACATTGGATTTGCGAGGTAGGGAGCCTACCCATAATTCCATGCCCCACATACCACTAGCGTTGTAATGTCCGTCTGTCGACACACTGAAAATACAATTGAATATAATGAATACAAAAGCCACCCAAGTCCATACTGTGGCCAAATTGAGTTAAGCATGGGAATTTGTTGCTATGCATAGGCCTGTCATATGTATGAAAAAACAACTCAAATTCATCCACTGTGTCTATTGAGCATGTGAAAAATAGCATGTATGAACGAATCACCCAAGTCCATGATCTGAGTCTTGTAACACATTGATTGAAATCCAGTATGTATAAAAGTCCGCTTGTAACACATTAATTGCTTCAGAGTGACTTTTGAAAAAAATGGGTTTAATAAAGGAAAGTGTGTGGTTTATATTACATGGCAAAATGCTTATCAACATTATACATACATGTGTGTTTTATTTTGTATTATCTTACTAGTGGTAATCTCACTCAAACATTGTTGTCTTTGTATATGATTCAAAAAACCACCCAAGTCCAAAATTTAAAACGAACCCCACGAAGTCCCTGAAATGCTAATCGTCATACTTAATACAGTTTAACCCACTCATTTGCACGTAAAAATTACCATATTGACCAGGTAAATATAACTGAAGGAATTAAAATGATACATGTGTTTTTCTCTCAAAATCACTTCCCGTGGACTTGGGTGGGTTTTGTATTCATGTATTCAATTGGACGATATCAAGTCAGCAAGAAAGGTTGTGCACACAAACATTACGTACGTATACTTTGATCAGCTCGTTATCGGCGGGCCTTATAACATCGCGGATTGATATTATTTTGAGAATGTTCTTGTGACATCTCGCCAGAAACATCACAAATTATTAATTCAAGTTCTTTAATTTGTCTACTTTCTTTAACACACAAAATACAGTCCAGACAGGTCAACTAATATCACTCTTAAGGGAAGAAGTGCACCAAAAATCATTTTTTTAAACTAAACATGCTAGGAACTTCATACTTGGGGTAAATGACACTTGAGACCAAAAAATCACAAAATGCAAACAAAAAAAAATCTCATTTGCAAAGGTCCAAAACCTGATAACGCCAAAAATGAAAATGTTCTTAATCGCCACTTGAAAAACAATAAAATACATAATAAATATCACTGCTTAAAAAACAATAAAATACATTAATAATACATTTGATTGCGCAAGATGCTTCACTTCAAATCGCAGTTTCTTGGGAACAGTAAGTGCGATTTTTGTGGAATAAAAATTATGTGAAAGTAAAAATTCTGCTCTTTTACCTGGAATGAAAATGAAATATCACCATAAATGGGTGTTTTTGCTGCACTTCTTCCCTTAATGTGGGCCTACATTTCGGCGCAGTGGTAAAAGCCTAACATTTCCCGCCTATTACGAGCTGATCATACACTAGTTCTAGGTTTCTGATAGTATAAAAATCTCGCTTTTTTGGAGAAGCATAGTTGTGGATCACCATGACGGAGTGCCCCTTTATGTTACAGATTGAATTTGGTCATCATTTCGAGAACTGAAGTTGGCAAAAATGGTATCATCGAGAGAGGATTTGTTTGCGTCAAGAACATTACCGCGGTGTTTGATCCTGTAGATACGAGCACTTAATGTGAGCTTAGATGTGATGTGCTGAAATGTAACCGTTTGCACGACATTTACTTCTTTAGCAATGACAAAGTCGCGCAAATACGTCAGTATGTGGACGGCAGATACGCCATACTGGGCTTGCGCAGTAGAGGTGATCGAAAAATACGTCATTATGTGATATACGACATAATTAAATTAATTAATATCTTACTAATTAAGCCACTTTGAAGCATGATTTTTGGTGAATATAATGAAACTAATGTACCAATTTTCTCAAAAAATTTAAAAATGTCGAATACGTCAGTATGTGATACAGCCGACAAATTCTTGCTGCCATAAGATTGTATGGTACATGTCACATTTTCAAAATCGATCCATGTCAATTATAGAATGCTTTCGTTTACTATACAACATTCAAACGAGCTTCAGTAAGTAAGTCACGAAACCTACGTTACCATTAGATTGAAAGGAGTACTGCAAGCTCGCTATTTTGACAGTGCATTAACTAATTGTGGTAGCATAAAATATTGTAATTTCGCCTTTAAGTTGAAACAGAAATTTTGTTAGAGAATAATTAATTGCCTCAAAAATGATTTAAAAAGAATAAGAAACATACGTGACATTTTAAACAAAAATTACGATAGAATTATGAGCCTATTTTCTGAAAAACAGTATGAGTCAAAGGGTTTCCAAAACAACAGGAACCAAAAAGAAATGCTTCCTTTGTTTGGCTATATCTCAAAATCAATATTTCCGAGTTCCGACTCATTTTGCTTCATTGCATCACATATATGTAACCGGAAATCCATTTGAAAAAAATTTATATCATGAAAGCAAATCATATTTTTTCATTTCATAAAAGCTAGAGCAGATTGATTGTTTTCATAAAGAACGATATCGACTATATCATAATTATAAGTAATTACTATAAGAGTTCTTATAAATTGTTTAATGATATTATGTTATGTATGTTTTATACTCCAGTCGTTAGCGATGATAAGCGACTAATATAACCAATGCACGTGATCGGTCTTGGGTCACCAGACAATTTGTTTTTATTACACAGCCGTGACGTTAGTCACGGCTGTGTCTTTTTTCTTACAGGTTCTTTCTTCTTCTTCTTCTTCTTCTTCTGTCAATTTTTACATTGCTCTAGCATTCACATGCTTACATCGATTTTGACCTAACTTAGTCACAATGATCATTCACCGTGCACCTACAAGTTACATGAAACTCATGGGGTCAAAGGTCACGCAGAGGTCATAGGGTCAAAAACGTGATTTCAACTAAAAATGCATCTTCTCCCACAACTTACGTAGGACAGCGACGCCACTAGCACACATGCATTGATATTACCCAGTGTCTATGTGGTGTACACAGATTTGGGGTCAAAGGTCATTAAGGGGTCACTTCCGGTATAAAACGAAATACCTTCAAAAATGTTTATTAGCTAAACAAACTATAGGGCAGTAACGGTATGTTCACATCTGAGTTGCAGTTACCTAGTGTATAAGTGATATTTTTTTATATGGGTCAAAGGTCATTAAGGGGTCACATCCGGTATAAAACGAAATAACCTTTAAAATGCATCTTCTCCCACAAATTACGTAGGACAGTGACGCCACTTGCACACATGTATTGTAATTACCTAGTGTCTATAGGGTGTACACAGATTTGGGGTCAAAGGTCATTAAGGGGTCACTTCCGGTATAAAACGAAATATCTTCAAAAAATGTTATTAGCTAACAAAAACGTAGGACAGTAACGGTATATGCACACATAAATTGTGGTTGCCCAGTGTATATGTGGTATTTTTTAATTTGGGGTCAAAGGTCATTAAGGGGTCACTTCCGGTATAAAACGAAATACTTATAAAATGCATCTTCTTCCACAAATTACGTAGGACAGTGATACCACTTGCACACATGCATTGGTGTTACCCAGTGTATATGGGGTGTACACAGATTTGGGGTCAAAGGTCATTAAGGGGTCACTTCTGCTATAAAACGAAATATCTTCAAAAAATTTTATTAGCTAAGAAAAACGGAGGACAGTAACGGTATATGCACACATAAATTGTGGTTACCCAGTGTATATGTGGTATTTTTTAATTTGGGGTCAAAGGTCATTAAGGGGTCACTTCCGGTATAAAACGAAATACTTATAAAATGCATCTTCTTCCACAAATTACGTAGGACAGTGATACCACTTGCACACATGCATTGGTGTTACCCAGTGTATATGGGGTGTACACAGATTTGGGGTCAAAGGTCATTAAGGGGTCACTTCCGGTATAAAACGAAATACCTTCAAAAAAATTTTATTAGCTAAGAAAAACCAAGGTCAGTAACGGTATGTTCATATATGAATTGTGGTTACCCAGTGTATATGTGGTATTTTTTTATTTTGGGTCAAAGGTCATCAAGGGGTCACTTCCGGTCTGAGACGAAAAACCTTCAAAATGCCCCTACTGCTACAAGTAACATGGCATAGTGATGCCACATGCAAATGTACATTGACACTAGCCAATGTCTATGGGACTTTCATATATTTTGGGGTCAAAGGTCAATAAGGGGTCACAGCACGGCTGTGTTCGTGGTCTTAGACCACAGCTAAGTCTAGTTCAATTTATATTGTTAATCGTGTTTAGGATGTAGTATGAATCTACGTGTATGTAGACCCATCAGTTTGATTGTCCTGGTCTTTATTTACATTTATTTTTTTCAGTTCTGCATTGTATTAGTTTGTATTTTCTGCTACTTACCTCGGGGTTTTTATTCAAGTTTACCTCACTTGGGACTAGTCGGCTTTGTCTAACTCCTTACTCCTTTCTTTCTTTTCTTCTCTGTAAGGTCCATCAGGTACATCGTAGATAGACATGTAGATCCCTGTAGTTTCAGCTGACGGTGTCGTCATCATGCTCTTGAAGTCAAGTGGCACCATTCTTTGAATTTCACCACACTCACAGTTGGACGTTGACGCTGCGCCAATCTTGTGTAAAAAGTACCCGGTGCGTCCGACTCCAGCCCTGGTTCTATTTAAATTTACACAGGCCTTCCTTTGAAGGTGTCAAACCCTTAGATTAAAAGATGACCCAGTGATGAATACCGTCAGGTTGTTGGACGAAGTCTCCCATTCCTTAGCCCAGAACTCTGCTATCCAGTTTGAGAAATTGGAAGTGACTCTGCAGCTTTCTTTGCAAAGTAGGAAGACGCTATATCTACATGTTCAAGGACGGTGGGTGAGGGCCTAAGACTATCATCCTGGTCACACATGTGGACTAGCTTCAGGGTCTGCAGATCTCTTCTCAACTTTGCTGGGAGGATTCCAGACAGATGTCAATACCTTCTAGAAACCAACACAGCCTCCCCAAAAAATATTATGGGTTTAATACTCGGGGGGGGTTAGAGGCTGCGCCATTGCACCCCCGGACGAAACCAAACCAACTTTTTAGGATCCTGAGATGACCCTGAAACATAATCAGGATGTTCACAAAAATATAAACCTTCCCCAACGTCAAATGCAGGTGTTACTATAAGTGGCCATATATAAATACTATTTCTGAACCAAACTAACTTATTTAGCTTAATTAAAAAGACTAGTTTGCGTATCACGTCCTGTCAATGATGTACATACTGCGCAGGTCAGCAACCAATCACGTGGCGCCTTTGCCCTGACGTTAGACTGGTCTTTTTAATTCGGTCTTCAACTATAAGTATAAATTCTCCGAGAGTTCCAAGTTGCTCCGAGAAAAAAAAAAATCGTAATGGGGAAGTTTAAGATTAGGCTATTTCAATTGAAATCCACACATGGAAAATGGAAAACATGCCCTTAATCTCACACAAATGGGGTTATCTGAACGGATGCCTTCATTCGAAATGTACACCCCTGTGTACGAGATTAAGGTCATGTCTTCCAGACTGTATGAATTTCAACTGGAATAGCCCCCTCTTGGACTCAAGGTCAGGTTTTATCTGTGTTTGGTGTCTGGTAAAAATCATTTTATATTCAATCACTTTTCGTTTGATGGATAAATCTAATTTTTATAAAGTTATTAAATAAATAGAAGGAATATTTGTTATATATTGTATTTTATCTCCTCTCATAACATCTTTGTAAATTTAATTTCCGTTTATATATATTACACCATATGCGTCGACGGAAATCAATTTGAAAGTTTTTAATTCATTTGCAACGAATGAAAGCAAATTTATTTTTTTCATAAAAACTAGAGTAGATTGAATGATTTCATAAAATACGATATCGACAAAAGTAATTATTATTAAAGATTTAAAATGATAAATTGTTTAATGATATTATATTATGTATGTTTTATACTCTAGTCGTTGGCGATGATGAGCGACTAATACAAACCAATGCACGTGATCGTTCTTGGGGCACCAGATAATTTACTTTTATTCGCTTCAATTTATATATGTATTGCTAATTGCATTTAGAACGTAGTATGAATCTACATGTATGTAGACATACATGTTTTGATTGTCCTGGTCTTTATTTACATTAATTGCTCCAGTACTTCATTGAATTAGTTTGTATTTTCTGCTACTTACCCGGGGTATTCATTCAAATTTACATCACTTTATAAGACTGGTCGACTTTGGAACCCGCTTTCTTTTCTCTGCCTCGCCAGAAGTCTTCTTCTTGCGTGTAAGGTCCATCAGGTATATCGTAAATAGACATTTAGGTCCCTGCACTTTCAGATGATGGTGTCTTATTCAAGCTCTTGAAGTCCAATTGTACCATGTGGGGACTTATAGATGGAAGAGACATTGTTGATGTGCTCCATCGGTTGAATTTCACCTATTTAAATTTACCCAGACAGACCTTCCTTTGAAGGTGTCAAGCTCTTGGTTTAGAAGATGACTCAGTGATGCATACCTTCAGGTTGATGGATGAAGGCACCCATTCCTTAGCCCAGCACTCTACTATCCAGGAGGAGTGACTGGAAGAAAGTTACTATCTGGGGCTTGCATTGCAGACTGTTTTCTAGGAAGACACTTTATCTACAAGGACGGTGGGTGAGGGCATAATGCTATCACCCTGGTTATGCTTGTGGATCAGCTTCAGGGTCTGTTTATCTCTTCTCAATTTTATTAGGAGGGATTCCAGACAGAATGGATAAGTTGTTTCTAGGTTTCTAGGTTACTCAGCATACGCCTGCTAGCAGGGATAGCAGGGATACATGTACATGTATGTTGCACGACATTCTGTATAAGGTATGAATATAATGGGTAGCTGATTTCATTTTCATACTAATTTCATAAAACACGTCTAAAAATAATTGAACTCTTAGGTTTTAAGCAATACGTACGTGATGTTTCCATATATTCATATGCAATACGCGGATTTAGCATTTCTTTACCGGAAGTCAATTTGTGCCGAAATTCCTTCCCACAATGCAATATGCGTATTGCATAACGAAGAATATCGATTAACCCCCGAACTGTAGCTATTGTTATGCAAAACGCTTATTGTATTGTGGGAAGGAATTTCGGCACAAATTGACTTCCGGTAGAGAAACCCTAAATCCGCGTATTGAATACCTATAGCTTCATCATATATTTGATATTTGAATGAGACAGACATCAGTGTTAGGAGCTCAATTCGTGTAAATTAATGGTTCCCTGTAGTGTATTATGGGATCGGTGCTGTGTATATCTCCTTTGAGTGACCTAATTTGTTGTCTCGGTCCCAGCCGGTTTGTGTTCCTCCGTCACTAAATAAACCGTCTGGCGACAACCCGTGAAATGACAATCGCTGATTGGTTAATGAATTTACAAATAACACTATTTTCAATTGGCTATAGGACGTGACTTGTGTAAGGGACACTAAACATCACAGGCCCTCCACTCTTTGTAGATACCGCAAACAAAAAATGTACGCTAGCTTTAGCAGCCACTGAGGCGCCGATCGTCGGATATCGCCTTTCATGTACGCGACTTGCAGCGCGTACTCACGTATATTGTGTGGATTTGTGTAACCGCATAGCTGTCCATCAGGCGCTGCATACGCTGAAGCCCAACGTTGATTGACAGCAAAATTTAACGCCAGTATTTATAGCGTTGATGTTCAGCCAATCAGAAAAGACGTACTATGAGGTTGTCGCCAGACGGTTTGTTTAGTGACGAAGGAGGAGCACAAATCGGCTGTGACTGAGACTACCTAATTTGTAGTACTGCATCATTGCTATTGGTTTTTATAATCCTAGACATTTTTCATATATTGTGATTGTTTCACCATGTCTTTCATATTTTTGTTATTGAAAAATTAAATAGATTTGATGGCATTTCGGTAGATCTGGTTACAAAACATACTCGTATCTATGGCAGAGAATACATGGATTGAATAAGCCGCTATACTTGTCCAAAGCCCGTTCAGTGTGGATATCCAACATCAATTATATAACCTTGCATGATTGGTCAATGTTATTATATCATAGAAGAAAATTAACTTAAAACGATATTAGAATAAGGAAGAGAAGCTTACTTCAAACAACCAACTAAATGGATGACCAATTCTTTATACGTCAAGGCTAAAGTATAATTTCATTATTATTATAATATATAATTTTTCCTCTTGATGAATTCATAGCAGACTCTAAATTAAATTATGTTTTATTCCTGTTGAAATTAACAAAGATTAATTGTGTCTCTCGAGATACATAGACGAGAAAAAAACAAACCCGACGATGTAGCCGGTACGTATAAATAGTATAACGGGCAATAGAAGTCAAAGTAATGACAAATTTCCAAATTTCAAGTCTTGAAAGTACCAATACACACATTTAATGGTTTAAAATAGATATTTTATATAACTTTTTTGGTGAATTATTGCATGACATACCTGTATGTGTAAGAATATAATGTTGTTATGGTCACTAAAATGACCCAGGCCAAATTCACCTGGTTCCGAGTACACTTAACAGCAAACACGCAAACACACTGCTTATTATATACAACCAATTGATTATTATTTATTAATTAGTGCAGTATGGCTGCCAATCACATAACAATACAGAATCATACATAATTAAACTTAGAAATATATACAGATATTTTTTTACTACGAATACTTAGCCTGGTGATCTTAATTAGCTGAAGATCTGATGAGATTCCTTTGATGGTCTCAGTTCTTTGTCCAAGATACGGCAATGTTGAAGATCCTGTCTATCCCATGGTAAACCCCTGGTTTACCACAATCTCAGTCCGAAGTCCTGATGACTATGTTTTCACTATCCTAGCTGCTAGTGATTCCAAATTCTTTTCTATGTTGACCGTGAACTCCTCTCTCGTATATCTCTTCAGCAAGCTTTCTGCTCCACTTTACAGTCAGATAACACACAATGTTAGTCCAGCAAAATACCACAGTTCGATGATGGAAATATCTCAGTCTGCCGCTTCTTTGATTCGATAGCATAATCAAGCACTCCTGGCTCTACTATCGCCTTTGGCGTATTTTATTCTCTCCAACACAATAACCGCGAACCGAAGTTTGAAGACTTCAGTTAGGGTAACCTTTGTACCACTACTGGCTTACATAAATTTCACAGTGTTTCCTCTTAGAACTTCATACAGCTGCTCAAGATCATTTCCTATCAAGGCTTTATGTATCATTCCTTACCCTTCTAGTTATGGCATAAAATTATTACAACATTTAATTATCATATATATGGCACAATACATTATTTCTTAAAATAGATCATTACATCACCACCAGCCAATCAGACTCATTACTCTGTATACATCAGTTCTAAAAATAGCACATTACCTAAACACAAAGCAATCACACTTATTTACATGTGCTAGGGTCCCTATATATAGGGACTCTAACATGCATGCACTGTAACAGCGCCACCACTAACTACTGAGGCCTTCGGGACTAACTACATATGATAACTAGATATGAGTTTCTTGTTCACTTTAATCATTAGCATTCCAGAATATTCCATGTAAAACAATTGGGGATAAATATCAAAACAATTGAAAATTAACGTTTGTTGACAAAATACATAACTTTTAATAAATATTATTTCAATATTGAGGGGTGGGCTGAAGTTACCTGAGGCCGGCAAATTTTAACATTCTATCAAATTTCGCTCTTAGTGCGCCCATTATTTTATCATCATAATATCTTGTTACCATGGTAAACTTTGGTTACGAAACAAGTTTGAGGAGAAGTCAAACTAAAATGTCATTCTTAAACACGTAAGTAATATTATAATGCAACTTATATCAGACAATATTACAAAACTGTAAGTTATGCGACGCAATTCCGACAATATCAGACAATAATTATTACGAAACTGTAAGTTATACGACGCCCTGCCCGATCGGCTTCGCGATGCTAAAACCAATCAAAATCCGAAATTTTCGTTCAGATAATTCTATTAATGGGTAAATTGGTTAATGGGTCTTTGCGAAGGACAATCGCATTCGCAAGGAGCGCCGAAGGTTCGGCGATAAATGTGACGATCCACGATTGCGACTATACTAAATCGCTACCTTGAATTTGAAAAGTAACCTTCGTTGCACTTTTCCTTGATGAATTTCAGCTTTCCTGTCACTTAATGAGCATTACATTTACGATGAGTATAAAATCATTGTACAAACAACACTATACACTACACGTTTAAATGAGCAAGCGTCATTATCTTAATATCAATTTAGTGCAATTTAGTGTAGTAATTACTATGCATTTATACAGCAAATTGTATCCGCTGTCATTGTTTATTATGAAGGACATACAAAAAGACAAGCACAATTATTAAGTGAGTAATAGAATTTGTAGCAATAGATAATGTTGATCATAAGTCGATCGCCTACTTACTTTTAACCAAAACAAGGTAGTAAAAGTAAGGTAAAGGTAAAGGAGATGATCCTGCATAAACAGTGCTCGAAGTGCCCATCTCTCTTTCATTGGCGATTGGGCCAGACTCCTCCATGTAATGTTGCTAAAGTCTGTTACCTTCCCAGCATTAAAGAATGCCGGTACCCATTTAAACACCTGGGTGGAGAGGAGTAATCGAGATAAAGTGCCTTACTCAAGGGCACAACACGATGGCGTCGCCGAGGCTCCAACCCGCATCCTTCCGATTATGAGTCAGTGCCCGTTCCGCTAGGCCACCGTGCTACCAAAACAAACGCAAAGTAAATCTAGCACAACCCAAAATTGCAGCAATTTTCAATTCCATGACAGTACCGCCCCCTCCCCCAACAAAGTATAATATATAGGCATTTGATTATTTCAGGCATTGCTTGAAGGTGGATCCCTGACCAAAAAGCATGTAAAAATTACTACGGGCCCGCCGATATGCAGCGCCCGTCACATTTTGTCACCAAAGTTAGTATTAAAGACGGACTCAATGGTGGCAACATCAATCAATGCATGCATTAGTGATTGCGAGTCTCAAGTCTTTAAAAATGTCAGTGGACCAGTGTAACATTTAAACTTTTGCAAATTGAGTTCGAGATAGCAATGATATAAATAGTGTAAAAATGTAATGATGAATCAATTGGACCATTACATAAATATGCCTGCTTGCCAAATTTTTACAGTGCATACTTAACTGACGGGGTCACGACGTTCCACCTTACACTGGATAGGATATATGTGACGTGTCATGTCAAAAGGAGACACTTTTGGGCAGCTCATCAATTTTGAGATTTTTACATATCTTAAATAAAAAGATATTTTGCTCCACAACGCCGCTTTTCCCAATGAAATCGGACATTCCTAAGCGAAGATATTGAGTTCGTAAGTTATGGCATTATAAAATTGGAAATTGAGATATCAGCCTTTAAAAATATTATTGACAATGTTGAGAATAGGAATTATCTTGAAAATTTTCTCAAAAAATACAAGATGCCAGTTATATTTCGGTTTGAACCTCTCAGACAATATTTTAAACATTAATAACATTACAAATTCGCAAGAAACCCAAATTGTGAAAAAATCACCCCCGGGCAGATTTTTGGCTATTTCTCCATTTACGATCCTGCCCAAAAGTGTCTCCTTTTGACATGACACGTCACATATGATGCATGCGTTTCCACTACATTGCATAAGCCATGTTAAAATTCACCAAGAAAATGTTGATAAGTAGACGTTCAAGATCATTGCTTTTGAGACAAACTGTTCATCACGGCCGATGAATCGTCCTTGTGTCTTGTACCACAAGTTAGTATTTTCCGAATTGTTGCTCTCATAAGTGGCTGTGCGGCAGCGTAACATAACGGATTCAATAGACTTTGACAAAGTCCCCACCACCTAATAATAATTAAGGTATGCTCATCAAATATTCTAGGTACGCTAGGCATTATGGTATTATACAAACTATCTGCAGGAATAAGAATTCCAAATGGTAACCAACAAATGAAATACGAAATGACAACAAACGATAAGGTCAATGTAGCTTTTTTGTCGTTGTAACGCCGTGACTTTATTTTTGTCTGTCTCACTTTTGTATCATCCGAACTATTCTGCTGCGCAATCAAATTTTGCGAAAAGCCAGTCTGTACCGTCGACGAGTTGGTAATTATTACTTCTTTTTCAGAAACTATCTTGTCATTCCCAACGACTTTTGAAGTAGTTGGTTCATTTGTTGCAGTAAATGAAATATTCTTTGCAATTTCTACAGCATATTTCGATGATTCTTCTTCATCTACACTTTCTACTTCACCAATTGACTTGTCAGATTGTGAATCTTCTGCCACCGAAGGTAAATGCCTTTTCTCGTCAATGCTCGGCATTTCTTTGTCAACATATTTGTCCCCAGACAACTTTACATCAGCGATTCCCGAGTCTTTGTTATGATCCGTATTACTAGAATCGCCACTCTTTCCGTATACATTTTGCTTATTTGTGGCTTTTGAACTTGACATTAATTTCTTACGAATTCGTATATATATCTTACCGTACGTTAAAGCAATAATAGGGAATGGTATCCAAAACAAAATAGCAATAGCGGTAAGGCTGGTGTAGATATTAATCCCGAAGAGCGGGTAACATTCACCTTCATGGAGATTTGCCCCTTGATCAACAATGCCCCAAACTGTAATAAAGGGAATCCATATTATCGCAGAGAAAAGCCACGCACAAAAAATTCGACAATACGCAATTTTCTCTTTACGTGAGTTAAAATAATTTATTGGGTTAAATGTGGCTTGATACCGATCGAAGCAAATTAAAATTATAGCAAACATCGACGCACCTACAAACATGTAGCGTAATCCATTGATGATATGACACAGGATGTATCCTATACCAAGAGAATGTTCCTTTACGCCATCTGCGATATCAAAAGGCATGTTAAAAGCTCCAACAAACCAGTCAGACATGGCGAGACTTATAACATACAAATTAGGGTAGATTCGTAAGCGTCTCTCCTTCCGGAACGCAAGAAGTACTAAAGTATTTGTCGCAGTTGTTAAAAATGTAAGGGTAGAAAGAGCCAATAGTTCGATAATTAAGTCATTTTCAGCGTGATGATGATCACCATCATCAACGTGATGGTCGTCGTGATGGTCATCATCAATGGTCGGCAAGAAACCAGTCACTATAGTAACCGTTTCAGTATAGGTGTCATGATCATCAATATGCTCATCATGATGTTCCATTGTCCAAAGTGTGTCTAAAGCGGTGCGTAAACCACGTAAGAGCTCGTATTGTTTCCTCAATGTTCCAAAGAGTGAATGACATTCACACATCAGCCGATGTTTTAATAATTTTAATAGGCAAAACGTAGATGATTTTACAGCGTTATTTAACGTGGTGTGGTTCATTTGTAGCACAACGTCAATAGCACATGATTAAACGAGAGTTATTTTCTTGCATGACAAAATAATGCTTTTGATTAATTTAAAAAAAGTATCCATATGTAATAAAATTACAACTCCAGTTTACCAGAATCCTCTGCTATGCGTGGTTTTAAAGCATCACAATCTGATTGCGCCAACACAGCTTGGTTGTCTGTCAGTCCACCTCCAGTAAGCGCCACTTACGATATGTAGCATGAAGGGCAAGAACAAATCATACTATGTACATTCTATTATCTGCCGGTGATTTATCTACAGCCTCTAGCGCGTTCAAATCAATAAACGTTAAATGTTTCATGAAATTTTGTTAGGACAAGCATAAGGACGACATTGTGATATATCATATGGTACACTAGTTTGATGTAGTTGTTTTCTGATCTGAACCTGAAAAGGACGTTAAAGGACGTTAGTATAATGACACACCTTGTATCGTCTTAACGTTGTTGCAAGAGTATTCCAAGTAGTACTTACGAAATTGTTGAAAGTAGGAATGAATATATTATTGAAGGGCCCCGGGTAGGACCAGCGATTAGCTGATTCTGGCCTACCCTGAATAAAGATTATTAGGTAAATAATAATAAATATATAATTCAATCAATTGTGAATAAATAAATAAATAAATAAATAAATAAATAAAAAAATAAATAAATAAAAAAATAAAAAATAAATAAATAAATAAATAAATAAATAAATAAATAAATAAATAAATAAATAAATAAATAAATAAATAAATAGGAAAATAATATGTAAATGGGGTAAAAATAACATCATTAACATGATTAATAACGGAAAATTATCAGGAAACGGGAAATAATAGCTATTATCATTACACAAGACTAAATGTGAAAATAATATTTGTTTCTGTAAAATTAATTTCCTTTCAAATATATTAAACCATATACCGGAAATCAATGCAAAGCTTTCATTTGCAACGAATGAAATCAACTTTTTTTTCTTTTCATAAAACTAGGTGCTTGATTGTTTTCCTACCTAATGTATGATATCGATTATAAAAGCCTTTATTCGCAATTATTACGTTGTTTGATGGCATGGTATTATGTATGTTTTATACTCCAGTCGTTAGCGTTGTTGGGCGATTGAATGTTGAGTCAGGGGCGTAGCCAGCTTTTTTGATATTGATGATATGGATATTTTCCCCAAAACACCAAAAAATTGTTAGTCTTTGGGGGGGGGGGGGGTGATGTGCCCTGAGTAATTTGATTTAATTTAATTATTTAACTTTGTTTACAAGCTGAAAGTATTTCATGAGATGGGAAACCCCTTGTATTTTGGAATTCCCCAAATTATTGTAAACAAAGTCAGAGCTATGTTTAGAACTTGGAAAGCCCCAGTTCATTATTGCACCATCAGGAAAACCCCAGGAAGTGATGTAATGTGAATGTGTATAATTAATCTTGGGAAATCCCAAGATTGCAGCAATGTTGTGAAAATGTGATTGAAGTAATGGTTTATTAATAGATGATGGTTTTTTGGTATGAGTACTGATATAAAAAGCTGGAGGTTTTTGTTGGGACTTTACAGAATGTCATGTGAGATTGAAAACTCCACATGTGTGTGATGGTCTTCGTGCTTCAAAAAAGAAGTACATTTTAACCAGTTTATATAGCCAATAATTGAGCTAATTTTAATACAGCAACAAAGAAGACAGCGAGCACACAAAAGTGCTCTTCCTCATCAAAGGATTAAAAGTTCTTCTGTCAAATTGCTGGAGTTTGCTGAGTTTGTGAAGGCCACGCATCTGTCAAAAACAGCGGAGCTGTGTTAAAGAAACCTGTTCCCTGGAAAAGAGTGGTTGGTGAAAGAAACACCATTTTTGGAGAAAGCAGCGCAAGGAGATATATTTGTGGAGAAAGCAGCGCAAGGAGATATTGTGGAGATAGCAGCGCAAAGGAGATTGGAGGAAGCATCATCATTTTCGTATGAGGATTTTATGTGCAAGGATTTATAAATGCAAGAGTACGATGGACTTCGCTGATTTTCGCAGAACAAGTGAATAAGGATATATTACATCAGTCGTCCAGAATATTGCAAGAACTCTAGAATCACCAACAAGAAGACCGCTGGTTAAGTACCTATAGAATAAAACTGATTGTGTGATTTTATTGTAATTGTTGTTATATGTACCGAGCATACTTTGTTTTCAATTAAAGACTTAGATTATGTTAGCTTAATCAAACAGTGTATTTGTGTTGTGCATTCGTGTGAGTTCGGGTAAAAGGTGATTTTGGCCTTGAGTCAAGTACGACTCGTAACAAAATTGGGGGCTCGTCCGGGATTATACACTGTAAAAAAGAGTTGACATTAATTTACTGAGTCTTAAAAGTGAAAGTACAGTATGGCAGAGTTCAAAGCTGAAGAGTTTCTTGAAACTATAGATTGGGAGAAATTTGATAAGTTGAAGAAGCCTGATTTATTAGCACTTGCCAAACATTATGACTTGAAAGTAAAGCAAACTACAAGAAGACAAATAATCAAAAATGTCTTGATTGAGGTTTTAGTTGATGAAGAGTATTTTGATGAATCCATTTTGGGCAAGAGAAAAGAGGTCGAAACTGAAATCGGTGGGGACTCTGCAGTTAAATTGAAAGAGTTGGAAATTCAATTAGAACTGAGGAAAATAGAAATGGACCAAAAAGAAAAACTGGAAATGATCAAGTTAGAGAATGAAAATAAAGAAAAACAAGAAAGGCTAGATATGGAAAAACAGAAAATGTTTATTGAAGAAAAGGAAAAGGTGGCAAAATTGGAACTTGAGAAACAGAAAATGGCAATGGAAGACAAAGCGCGCCATGAAAAGATGGCGCTGGAAGCACATTTGAAAAAAAAAGAAATTGAGTTTGAACAAGAGAAGTTGGCTAAGCTAGGTGACAAATACTCATCAAGTTTCTCCTCAAAGTCAAAGTCAGGCTTTGATGTTACAAAGTATGTAAAGCTTGTGCCTAAATTCAAAGAGAAAGAAGTTGACGAGTACTTTCAACATTTTGAAAAGGTAGCTACAAATTTGAAATGGCCTCCAGAGCATTGGACCCTACTGTTACAAAGTAGTTTTGTGGGGAAGGCCAGGAAACTTACTCAGCTCTACCAATAGAGAAGTGTAATGATTATGAAGAAGTCAAACAGGCAGTTCTCAAGGCCTATGAACTGGTGCCTGAAGCATACAGACAAAAGTTCAGAGATTCAAGAAAGCAAGCAGATCAAACCCATGTAGAATTTGCTAGAGTAAAAGAACAAATGTTTGACAGATGGCTTGGGTCAAAAGAAGTCAAAGATGATTTCGGTCAACTTAAGCAATTAGTTCTTATAGAAGAGTTCAAGAAATGTGTCCATGTTGACATAAAAACCCATTTGGATGAAAGCGCTAGCAAAATTAAGACGCTAAATGAGGCGGCGACAATGGCGGACGACTATGGCTTAACTCACAAATTGAATGGGAGTAGATTTGGTCATAACAGAAGTTATTCAAACAGGTTCAGCCATAATCAACCTAGAGCAAATCAGGGTGGTACACAAGAAGTGAAACCTCAGTCTAATTCACAGCATAGTGCTGGTGGTAGAGGGACCCCAGTGAGTTCAGGTAACAGAGCAAAATTTGGGACTGAATTTAAAGCCAAAGTAACTTGTACTCATTGTAAGAGACCAGGGCATACGATGACCCAGTGTTATTTCTTAAAAGGCAGACAAGACGCACAAAAACAGCAGCAAACTGCTAGTAATACTGTAGGATGTGCAGTGTCACTTGAGTCAAAGAAACGAGTCAGTCAAATCAAGAAACAAGAATTCCCACAAAAGGGAGGTGACACAGACAAGGTGTGTGAAGAATTTGAACCATTTGTGTTAGAGGGAGTAGTATCACTAGGTGATAATGGTAGTCCAAAGCCCATTAAGATTGTGCGAGATACGTGTTGTGCACGGTCTATGATTCTGGGAGGAACTTTACCCTTTAATGAGGCTAGTTCAGCAGGTAATGCTTTGATCCAGGGTATTGGGATGGAAATAATTAGTGTACCTCTCCACAAAATTAACTTGACATCTGACTTGGTTTCTGGTCCTGTAACCATAGGAGTTAGACATGAATTACCAGTCAAGGGAGTGTCCATGTTGCTAGGAAATGATTTGGCAGGGGGGAAGGTTTTCCTGACCCAATAGTCTGAATAAGCCCTGTATACAGGATGATAATTTTGAGGAAGAGGAGATATTTCCTGCATGTGCAGTGACACGGGCAATGAGTAAGAAGGCCTCATTAGAAACAATTGAGGACAACCAAATTGATGACATAGGCTACAATTTGGAAGACACTTTTGTGTCAAAGTTGAATGAGAAAGAAGATAAACTTCCTTCTCCAGGGGATAAAAAGACCCCTCAAGATGACACAGCCTCTGAGCATGAACAAATTGGGGAAACCATGAAAGACCCATTAAGTCATGACAAGCTGATTCTGGAGCAACAAAATGACCCAGAACTCAAAGAAATCAATCAAAGGGCATTGACCTAGAGGAAGCAGAACAAAATTCTGTCTGTTTTTACAAACAAGATGGAGTGCTAATGAGAAAATGGCGCCCACCTGATGTGCCTGCCGATGAAGAGTGGAAGGTAGTGCACCAAATTGTTGTACCAAAAGTCTACCACACTGAAGTTATTAACATAGCACATGATAGTCCCATGGCAGGGCATTTGGGTGTTAAGAAAACTCATGAAAGAATTCTGAGACATTTCTGGTGGCCCACTCTCAGAAAAGATGTTTCTGAATATTGCAAAACATGTCACATATGCCAAGTAGTAGGGAAGCCAAATCAGAAAATACCTCCTGCTCCATTAAAGCCAATTCCAGCCTTTGATGAACCATTTAGTAGGGTTATTATTGATTGTGTAGGCCCCCTACCAAAGACTAAGTCAGGTAATCAATACCTTCTGACAATTATGTGCGCGTCAACACGTTTTCCTGAAGCCATACCCTTGAGAAATATTAAAGCAGTGACTATAGTGAAAGCTTTAACCAAGTTCTTCACATTTGTGGGGCTCCCCAAGTCCATACAGTCAGACCAAGGATCAAACTTTACTTCTGGAGTATTTCAGCAGGTCATGTATCAATTAGGTATAGAACAGTATACCTCAAGTGCTTACCATCCAGAATCACAAGGTGCACTAGAAAGGTTCCACCAAACATTGAAAAACATGATCAGGACATACTGTTTGGAATTTCAGAGGGACTGGGATGAGGGAGTACACTTGTTGTTGTTTGCTGCTAGGGAAGCTGTTCAGGAAACTTTAGGATTTAGTCCTTTTGAGTTAGTGTTTGGACACACAGTGCGCGGGCCCTTAAAGTTGTTGAAAGAAAAGTGGCTCAATGAGAAATCAGATATCAATTTATTGGATTATGTCTCCAATTTTAAGCATAGGCTTAACAGAGTAACTGATATCGCCAAAGAGAACTTGAAACAGGGTCAGGCCAAAATGAAACAATGGTATGATAAACATGCCAAAGAGAGAGTGTTCAAACCAGGTGACAAAGTTCTAGTACTGTTTCCAATTCCAGGACACCCATTACAAGCCAGATATCATGGTCCATGTGAAGTAGAGTCAAAAGTGGGTGAAGTAGATTATATTATCAAGACTCCTGGTAGACGCAAGAGCAGGCAGTTATGCCACATAAATATGCTCAAAGAGTATGTTGAAAGAAGTGACAGTGGCATTCCAAAACCTGTGTGTACAGTAAAACATGCTGATAATGTAGACAAACATGCCGATGTAGACAAAATCGCCAATGTAGACAAGAGTAAAGATGACAATTCTGATGTCACATTTGACCAGGATAAAGAGCTGGAGCACAAAGAGTATAATGTAAAATTGAACAATTCTGATGTGCTCACTAATTTGGACTCAAAGTTAGGTCATCTTTCTCAAGATCAACAAAGTCAAATTGCAAATTTGATTCACAAATTTGACAATATATTTCCTGATACGCCAAGTAGAACAAATGCTGCATTTCATGATGTAGATGTTGGTGATACAAAACCAATCAAGCAGCATCCTTACAGAGTCAATCCATTGAAAATGGAACATCTCAGAAATGAGATCAATTACATGCTAGACAATGATATCATAGAACCAAGTAGTAGTGAGTGGAGTTCACCATGTATTCTTGTTCCCAAGCCTGATGGTTCATACCGATTGGTCGCAGACATGAGAGCTGCAAATGTTCATTCAAAGACAGACTCGTACCCAATTCCAAGAATTGATGATTGCATAGACAAAATTGGGAATGCAAAATTTGTTAGCAAATTTGATCTTTTGAAAGGGTACTGGCAGGTTCCACTCACAGACCGTGCCAAAGAGATTTCTGCTTTTTGTACACCATTTGGTCTTTACCAATACAAAGTTATGCCATTCGGGTTGAAAAACGCCCCAGCAACATTTCAGAGAATGGTGAACCAAATTGTGGCAGACATAGAGGGATGTGAAGCGTATGTAGATGATTTGATTGTTTACAGTCAAACTTGGGAACAACACATGGAACAACTCCATCAATTGTTTAAGAAGCTGTCAGAAGTACAATTGACAGTCAACTTGGTAAAAAGTGAGTTTTGCCATGCCACAGTCACATACTTGGGATATGTTGTAGGTCAAGGTCAGGTGAAACCTATCAAAGCCAAAGTTGAAGCAATTGAGCAATACCCCACACCTGTAAACAAGAAGGCACTCATGAGATTTCTAGGAATGGTTGGCTATTATAGAAAGTTCTGCCCAAACTTTTCAGAGATAGCAAGTCCTTTGACTGATTTGTTGAAGAAAGATGCAAAATTCATTTGGTCAGAACAGTGTGAAAATGCTTTTCACAAAGTCAAATCGATACTCATGAGTTCACCAGTGCTTACTGCACCTGATTTTCAGAAGCAGTTCAAGTTGACTGTTGATGCCAGTGACATAGGCTGTGGAGGTGTTGTGATGCAAGAGGGTGAAGATCAAATAGATCACCCCATTTGTTACTTTTCAAGGAAATTCAACAAGCACCAGAGAAATTACTCCACAATTGAGAAGGAGTGTCTAGCATTGCTATTAGCATTGCTACATTTTGATGTGTATTTGGGTACCACAGTATACCCTGTGCTTGTTTTCACAGATCACAATCCCCTCAACTTCATCAACAGGATGAAGAACAAAAACCAAAGACTGGTGAGGTGGAGTTTGACCTTGCAAGAGTACAATCTGGACATCAAACATATTAAGGGAAAAGACAATGTAATGGCTGATGCCCTGTCCAGAATTGCATAAAACCTGACAAACAAAAATTTCCTTTAAAAGGGAAGTTGTATGTGACAAGTAGTCACTGTGTATGATGAGTTAAATACTCAAAGTTGATAAATGTTGAAGTTGATGTAAAAGAAGAAAACATTTAAGAAAGTTTTCATTGCATTCGAACTTTCTTCTTTTTAAGGGGAGGTGTGATGTGCCCTGAGTAATTTGATTTAATTTAATTATTTAACTTTGTTTACAAGCTGAAAGTATTTCATGAGATGGGAAACCCCTTGTATTTTGGAATTCCCCAAATTATTGTAAACAAAGTCAGAGCTATGTTTAGAACTTGGAAAGCCCCAGTTCATTATTGCACCATCAGGAAAACCCCCCAGGAAGTGATGTAATGTGAATGTGTATAATTAATCTTGGGAAATCCCAAGATTGCAGCAATGTTGTGAAAATGTGATTGAAGTAATGGTTTATTAATAGATGATGGTTTTTTTGGCATGAGTACTGATATAAAAAGCTGGAGGTTTTTGTTGGGACTTTACAGAATGTCATGTGAGATTGAAAACTCCACATGTGTGTGATGGTCTTCGTGCTTCAAAAAGAAGTACATTTTAACCAGTTTATATAGCCAATAATTGAGCTAATTTTAATACAGCAACAAAGAAGACAGCGAGCACACAAAAGTGCTCTTCCTCATCAAAGGATTAAAAGTTCTTCTGTCAAATTGCTGGAGTTTGCTGAGTTTGTGAAGGCCACGCATCTGTCAAAAACAGCGGAGCTGTGTTAAAGAAACCTGTTCCCTGGAAAAGAGTGGTTGGTGAAAGAAACACCATTTTTGGAGAAAGCAGCGCAAGGAGATATATTTGTGGAGAAAGCAGCGCAAGGAGATATTGTGGAGATAGCAGCGCAAAGGAGATTGGAGGAAGCATCATCATTTTCGTATGAGGATTTTATGTGCAAGGATTTATAAATGCAAGAGTACGATGGACTTCGCTGATTTTCGCAGAACAAGTGAATAAGGATATATTACATCAGTCGTCCAGAATATTGCAAGAACTCTAGAATCACCAACAAGAAGACCGCTGGTTAAGTACCTATAGAATAAAACTGATTGTGTGATTTTATTGTAATTGTTGTTATATGTACCGAGCATACTTTGTTTTCAATTAAAGACTTAGATTATGTTAGCTTAATCAAACAGTGTATTTGTGTTGTGCATTCGTGTGAGTTCGGGTAAAAGGTGATTTTGGCCTTGAGTCAAGTACGACTCGTAACAGGGGAATGTATCTTTTCACGATAAAAGTTCAAAATTTTCAATTGATATCAGAACGACATTCCTCGTTTTCAGAATGCAATGTCTGTGTAAAAGTAAATATACTATAACATTATGGATAAAAGCTTATTTGTTGATTATTTCTTTAATGAAAAGCAAGTACAAACATTTTTTTTTGCCTTATATTAAGTCCCGTTGAGGGCACATCTTACGGCTTATCTCAAGCAGCTATAAAATTAAATACAATTGTCCATTTTTACCCTACAGATAAAGCTTTTAGAGCTTGGTTTCTTCTTTAGCATGTTCAGTTATAAACGTGCTAAACATCGCGGAATGTGCGAACGTTAATTACAAACGTATCTTCATACAATTAATTTTCAACTGTCCTACATTCTGAACTGTCCTACATTCTGGTACATATAAAAATCCTTTTTTGTGAATGTATGTGTAAGAAGTCATTCCTTACAAAATGAAAATTATGCTTTGCAAGTTAAAAAGGGAGGTGAATTCTTAATATAACATTCTGGAAGAAACTAATTTGTGGCGCTAATGCAAGTATTTATGAAAATTCAATACTGCTATATATAAATAATAATGATTTATAACTTAAATATTAATTCTAAAAATGCTACCGTAAAAACTAGATTGTTAGCATCTACATGTGCTTACTATCGAGCGCTCTTGAAAACATGAAATTGTACCAAAGTCCGCGGTTTTACCAACTGAGCTAATGGGGTTAAGACACACATTTGCAGGTTTTCTTATTCGTATATAACTATTTGTATCGATGATTTGCTCAAAGCCCTTTACACTTTTGTGGATGGGGCTCTTCATGTTTGCATGTTTTAAAAGCGCTCGGTAGTAAGCACATATGCTAACAATCAAGTTTTACGGTATAAGCTTAAATGAAAACCTTGAGCAAAGTTAAGGTGCATAAAAATTACGATTCAAATCAAGAGACTCGGAATACGTTAAATGCATCATGAAATTGTGTTAAGAGAAGCATTAAGACGTCATTGTGATAGATCATGGTACACAAGTTTGATGTAGTTGTTTTGTTGGATCTGAACTCAGGAAAAAGGAAGTTAGTACATGGCACATCTTGTGTCGCCTTCACATCTTTGTTGCAAGAGTATTCCAAATCGTACTTAACAAAATGTTTAAAGAATTGGAGTGAAAACAACACGTTCAATTACTTTTGAAAGCAGTATGCTTCGATTATACGCAGCTGCCATAACAGCTTGTAGACAATAAGTCTTGAAGTGACCTTCTACACAGCGTATGGTCTTCCTGTACATTTGAATGCAGACATGGCAAAGGCGGTAATTAACATGAGACTACTTTGCAACAACATGTTCTATTTTGTTCAATTTTGTGATTATATTGTAAACGTTTTCGTCGATAGACATTTTTCCGTCGAAAAATACATTAAATGTTGTTTTTGATAACATGTTACAAATTCTGAATCCCCCCCCCCCCATGTGCACCAATTTTCCTATTCAACTAACATTTAAATCCGATAATTCTTATCTAAAGAGTTCCTATCCTTTTCTGCATAGTGGTCAATGGCATGATGATTTGTAGTGTCCATGGGTCACGTGCGTATTTATAAATACGTACTTATAAATATAGTCGAAGCATACTGGTGAGTAATGATTATTGAATGAACATAATATACATCGGGTTTTTAGCAGGTTCGCCGTCGGGCAAGTTTAGAACTGTCAAAGAACTAAGATCACGTCTATGACTCGCTGCTAAGCCAATCAAGAACCTGTGGGAATGAGACTACCAAGTCCCACGGCGGGAAGTGCAGTGAGCCTGGACATCTGTGATCAAGATGACATAACCGGTCATCGAAAGCTCAGAAAGTGAGTACTATTTTACTGGATTTGTCTACCAAAAAATCATTAATTGTCAAAGAACTGTCACAAGTTTAGAACTGACAGTTCTAAACTTGGTCCGACGGCGAACCCGCTAAAAACCCACTAATTGTTATGAATTCCCGTCGTAAAAGCCTATCCCACAAAATAATATACACCCTCACCCCCACACACCACAAGTCCCCCACACATCACACACCCTAACTCGCACAAACGCGCCCGTCATTACACACCCATACATCAAAAACAAGTAACAGCACAAAATAACCAGGTAAATAATTTAGATCTGGCCCAGCTCCCTTCGATCTCGACGTCAAAATTGCGAGTGCGCAGCATGAGCATTGAACGCGTGTAATAGCAAACACAAAAACGTTTTAAAAACGTTTTTAAAGAAGTTATATTTTGGTTTTTGGTTTAGATAAAACCTTTTTAATAACATCAAATGTCGGGTTATATAAAGGTCATGAAAACGCTTTAAAACGTTTTGTATGAAAACACACTACAACCATATTTTTTAAATGTTTTCAAAATGTTATTGTAAACTATTTTGCAAACATTTTTGGCAAATATTTTGTCAACACTTAAATAACAATATGTTAAAATATTTGTAAACACAAAAATGATCTTATAATGTTTTTTAAAGGTTTTAATAACATTTAAATGTCGGGTTATTGCAAATATTGTGGGCAAACTTTTTTGCAAATAATTTTTTCAGCCCCAAAATATTATTCTGTATAGAAAGTTTTCAAAAATGTTTTTGGAATGTTATTAAAACGTTTTTATACCGTTTATATAACCCGACATTTAAACGTCTTCTGTAAAACAGTTTGTGTTTGCTGGGCAAAAGATTATCAAACAATATTTTTTTAAAGTAAAACGGTTTATGCCCTTTATAAAACCCGATATTTAAACGTTTTCTGACAACCTTTAAATAACCTTTTGCGAATGATGTCGAAAACGTTTTGTGTTTGCTGGGTCTTCGTCAAACAATCGAATCTGCACAAAAGGTTGTACACACAATAGTCGTCACATATAAATCTCAGCCTTTTTGAGTGGATGAGTTGTGGATCAAGAAGTGCCCATTTAAGTTACAGATTGGATTTCGTCATCATTTCAAAACCCTGAACTTCTTGACAGTGGGATCATCAAGCCGTATCACGTCAGTATTTGGTCCTGTAGAAATGTGTGTCATTATGAACTTAAAAAAACATTGAGGGCGCTATTTATTTTAAGCCTAATTGGCATATTTATGGGTGGTAAGGAATTGTTAACTACTCTTTCTTGTTATTTAAGACATAAAGGGTAATGCATTATCCTTAACACGCAAATAATGTTCGCCTGCGCCTCACCCATTATTTATAAACGTTTTTCTGCCGAGGACAAATCATTTGCATGTAAAGGATATTACTGCACCCTTATTTTCTATTCTATTCGCCACTTGCACGGTTCCGCCATTATGCACTATGTGCGGGGAGAGCCTCGAACTGGCAGCATACATGAATGGGAATTGAACCAGTCATATAACATTCTGTGTAAGGTTACGTAATTCTTCCTTTCATGTATGCTGCCAGTTCGAGGCTCTCCCGCATATAGTGCATAATGGCGGAACTGTGCAAGTGGCGAATTACCACAAAATAGCGCGATTATAAAAGAAAATATCACCTTTTTGTCCAAATATTTCAAGTTGTCTACCTCAAGGTGTAGCGCCTACGCGTGGCCAAAACGTAAGTAATAGCGAGTATTGCAGAACACATATTCAAGCGTAATGCTTGCGTAGAATGCGTAACGGCGCTAATATACTGCATCACGGTTTACTGAACGCTGTTCGTTGCCCTGACCACTTTATTGTTAATTAATGGCGCGTTTCAACAAATCACAGTGCACGATTTTGAATAATGGGTCGTCGAGGTAATAAATATTAATTAATGCTTTGTGAATAAGTATATTAAAAAGTAGATTAATATGTTAATGGGGAGAAATTAGCATCATAAATTATGCCCAGGGTAAATATCAATTAACATGAATCATTAACCACAATTAAAGTTGAAAATAAAAAAAGAGTTCTGTAACTAACCAATGTAAACCCCTTAAATTCTACCCTAATCCCGCGATCCCGTTCATCGCAAATTTTGATTGAGAGTTTCGAGAGTCTATGGAGGAGATTTTTTCCCTCTCTGACTCAAGGTCAGGTTTCATCTGTGTTTGGTGTCTGTTGAAAATCGATTAATTATTTCCATCATACAATGCAATCACTTTTCTTTCGATGGATAGATTTCATTTTTGTAAACGTTATTAAGTTAATAGATGGCATATTGTTATATTGCATTTTATCACCTTTCATTATAATGTCTGTAAATTTAATTTCCATTCAAATGTATTACACCATATGCCTAGCCGGAAATCAATTTGAAATATTTCATGTGCAACGAATGAAAGCAGATGAACTATTTTTTGTATTAATTTTTCATAAAAGTTAGGAGCTTGATTTTTATTCCATGATGTATGATAACAACAAGAGTAATTATGATAAAAGCCTTCATTCGCAATTATATTAATATATTGTTTGATGATATTATGCTATGCATGTTCTATACTCCAGTCGTAAGCGATGACGAGCGATTGAAAAGTATAATTGGTCACCAGACAATTTGCTGTTATTTACTTCAACTAATAGTGCAGTGTTCGCATTGCCTTAGGATGTAGTATAAATTTACACACCACCGACTTTTCATGTTTTGATTGCCTGGACTTTATTTACATTAATTATTTCAGTACTACATTGTATTAGTTTATATTTTCTTTTATTCATCCGGGGGTTATTTATTCAAGTTTACATCATTTCGTTTTAAAAACACATTCCGGGTACTAGTCGACTTTGGAACTCATTACTTTTAATCAGTTTTTCTCTCCCTCCCCAGCCCGGCTCCGCAGATGAATGTGAGTACCTAAGAAAATCGACACACAGCGTCACCATCCCTATATCTTCGTGTCAAACATTGCCGTGATAGTACGATGAATCCTCTCGTTTTTCAACAGCTACGCATGGCGATTTTGTTCGAGATAGGCCGAGCGACTCAGGCTAAACATACCATTTTACACACGATATGAGATTCCACAGAGCCTGCCACGATTTGCTTAATGGATATTACTTGGTACGTCTTTTGATGAAATCTTTCCACAATTTACGTGATTGGTAGCTAAGTCCAAAGGAGATGAATATATGAACACCTTGTAGGGATGATGCAATGATTGCAATCCACCATATGGCTTCAGTATCAGCTGCACTAGCCACAAACGTCAGTATCCAGCAAAGCCCCAGAACAGATGAAATCTGGGGGAAAAGAACAATCAAATTGAAAACCTTTCATATCACCTGTTCAACTTGATTATGACCAAATTGGACCAAAATTGTGTTAAATTGCACACATTCCTGTCGTGGCGTACGCTTTCCCGTTAAATACGTTTTGGATACGGTCATTTGATGATTTTTAATTTTGCGCCCCCTCTTAAAATATTGTAACCCCCTGCAACTGAGGACCTAATTTTGTTTATGATTTAATCCTATCTAACCGAGGACGCACACAGCCTAATTAATCGACACACAGTGGACCTATCCACACACAACAGACCACCTATTATCCAACCGAAGCCCGTCCTGCACCCCTTAAACGTGGACCCGTTTTAAGTGCATTTTTACGTTATTTGTGATATCTTGGTTATATCCATGTAACCGACGACGTTCACTTACAACGAGTGTGCAAGTGACTTTATTTGCAGTCACTTTGTTTGGTTTGCAATCTATACTATTTATATTTCTTTTCGTGCTTCCTACCTTGCAAAACATAAGCACCTCTCGCATTCCATCTTTATTGGCAGGTTTTTGTTGCAACACATTAGACCGTTTCCTTTGCATAACCAAAGTAACCATCGTTACTGCCAGTAGAATGATATTACTGATAATCGCCAATGCAACAGGAATTCCAAAAGCATAAAGATTAGCACTGGAATCAATTATCCAACATAAAACACGTCTGCCATAAATACCTTCGTCAGATGGTATTAAGACGTGGACAACTAACGTCAAGGTCACGATCAGTAATGGGGTGCACAAACCAAATAGCAGACAGGACAGTTTTTTCATCCACGTATCACTTTTCCGATTGGCTGAATGAATAACAAACTTTTCGAATAGAATCACCGCTAGTATGGTCGTCCAAGTAAAGACAGCTAGCCACAAGTAATGCGTTAGCGCAGCAAACACGGTACAAAATGCATCCGACAAAACAATCTTATCAGAAAGAATAGTGAAAACCTGTGCCAAAAATAAGCTAACGCTAAGACACAAAATACCAAGGCCATACAAATGATGATGGGTTTTAAACTTGGAGTAAGTTATGATCGTAAAAAGCTCAGCAATTAAAGACAGACATGTGAATACAAAGGCGACACAATCAAGAACTCCAGAAATAAACCGGTAATGAGATCGGGTTTTATCGATTTCAGAAGGAATAGAATCAATGCAGATTTGGGCGGATCTGTCTCTCAACAATATAAAACGACCAGTATCAACAACTCCATTGACACTACCGAGGAACAACCCGCTTTCATTGATATGATACTCTGAGGACGCTATCGTTATCATTTCGCAATCCAACAATGGAATATCTATCATTTGACCACAGAAAAATACTACTTCCATTGTTGTAAGTTTGCCTCTTCGAATTGCATAATTGAAAATAAAAACAATGTGATTTGGGGCGATATACTGGCCGTCATAAAAATAAACATTTCCGTGATTTGAAACATTGACTGGAATTATTTCAGGCGGAGTTAAGGAAAACCAGTTTTGAGTGCAATTAAAATCATCGTTCATATCGGTGTTACCATGGTTACAATACACCGCATAATCAATCTCGTCAATGTTACATGGAGGGGTATGTGTACCAGTGTGAAATATTTCTCCAATGCCTTGAACCAGAGTAACGGCATTTCTTATGTTATCATAACGAAGTGCAATCCAAAGAGAATGATCGTCAATAGATATGCGATACTCAAATTGACGTGGATCAGATTTGACATATTTGCTCATCTTGGCTCGCAAACAAAGGCTAGATGTTGCTTGTCCCTTAAACATAATGATGACCTGCTGTTGCTTGCACTCCCATGTGTCGATTAAGTCATAGCTGTGTTTAGTGTCATTTTTTAAAACGCATTTGTTATTCTGCAACGCAAATCCAAACGAACATACGACAGGTTCGCATTGTAGGGATACCAGATTCGGGGTTTCTCCAGGTGGGCAAATAATAGACAGGTCAGATCTCGAGTCTTTAGTGCTCGGTCTAAAGTCCCACATACTAGCAAGACCAGGTTGAATTGCAATTAATGGTTCTGCATTTTCACTGCACACGTTCTCATCATGATATTCCTCTCTGCATATTTTACAATGTGGATTTTTGTATAAATATAACTGCGGATCACCAACACATGATATGCTTATCGGGTAAAAGTAAGACCGACAGGCTGTTTTAATTGTGTCATTTTGGAATGATTCGGGACATTCCAGATAATCACGGCATTGGCGTGATATTATGCGGGTATTTCTTTCATGGTAACAGCGGTCTATCGTAGATTCATAACCCCACGTGAAAATATCATCCGGCTTATTCATGTGACATATTGCACAATACATATTCTGGTAGTTGACGCCCTTAAGATCATAAACATGCATTGCATTGGTATCTTCCGACATACAACGTGATTTGATGTATGGTTCCCTCCAAGATCGTGGACATCGAGTCACAAGATAAACTGATTTAAGGCGGTAACCACGCTGTAAAGGTGAAAAGTCATAGACATCGATGCAGTCATATGTGTCTCTGTCAGGACGAATTCCTTGAGTTACGTTATGCACACCTTGACACGTAGTGTCGTAGTCAAAACAGCAATCACCAAAGAATACACAATCAATATCACATTGGCAAGTAGTGAAGTCATCGTGATCGCATCGATTATCACAGCTGCTATGGGATGTCTTACACATGCCTGTGCCATTTATTATCTCAGTCGGTTTATCAACAGTGATCAAGTCTATGTAAAAGATTACGGTAATGGTGAAAAAAAGTTTGACAGCGTGTCACATGACAATAAAATGTCTGCTCACCTTATTTAAATTATATTTTGTTTTGCCTGTTTCCGGAGGTCATACAAATAAAAATACATTCATTTTCAATCTTACACCACGGCAGCGGTGCTGAGCATACTGTAAACTACATTCTTAAACACTTGAGAACGTTCCTGCAATTTCATTGGTTCTTTACCCGTGTGATATGACACAATATCACACGGGTCAGCGCGTATGCATCAACGCGATACGCGTACTCGCTATTTGAACCAATCGGAGGCGCATAGCAACAACAGGACTGATCGATTTTAAGCCCTAGGTAGTTCCTTTTAAAATGTAGGATTTAATTTGATTAAAATTTGTAATACTTATGATATTTCTATTTGAAATGAAGTGTTTAAGAATGAGAATAAAGGTATTGTTTTTAGCCGCTGTCGTGTATCTATCGTCTCATATAACACGGGCGACATCATTATTTTTGGCGTAAAACAACTCGGCTTCGCCTCGTTGTTTTACTTAAAATAATGATGTCGCCCGTGTTATATGAGACGATAGATACACTCCAGGGGCTAAAACCAATACCCTTATTCTGCAATTACAAAAGAACAAACGATGTGATTAAAAGGAATAAGCAGAAATGATTAGGGTAATTACTTAACTGATGCATGCTTGAACAATATTTTGTACTTGCTCTCAAAATAACAAGCACTTACCACAATAGCAAGTAATGTCAACTAGTTCCAAATCAGAACAGCTTCCATTCGCCCACCCATCAATCAGTACATCCATACGATAGGGTTCATACCGCGAACTTTTCACTCGCAAAGTACCAATAAAAACAGTTGTGGAATTCAACCAAATCTTGTTTTGTACATTATTCGCTTGAACATCCTCGCAATCGAAATCGAAAAGATAACAGTTCAAATCTTTATTGTAATCGGTGCAAACTCTGCGCCATATACCTTCATCACTTAATTGCGCTTCCACATAGTAATAAGTCACGGCGCTATTGTAGCTGTATGATGGGCGCAAAATCACATTTTGTATCCCGTTCACGTCACTCCATCTCGTTTCTGTTGCAAATACAGTAGTTTATGTGTGAATTAATAAAGTGAAAAGTATTTCTGGGGTATTTGTGGAGTACACGTAATTAATTTACAAGAGATTGAAAACCGTTGTAGGAGATGAACATGATATGATTGAATTAATAAAGTGAAAAGTATTTTGGGGTATTTGTGCAGTACACGTAATTAATTTACAAGAGATTGAAAACCTTTGTAGGAGATGAACATGATGTTTTTACATCATAGCTTTTAGTGGTAAAAAGCATAAAGGATATATTGTCTGCATTGACAGAAAGTTTGTTGACATAAAACCACAAAGCAATGTTTTATTATTAGATATTTCGAGAACTCTTGCTTACTATTAGAGCAAATGATAGCAGCATCCATTTTGCCACAAGCACATTCAGCTGTTATGTCCTGGACACTACATTCACCCAGAGATAATGCATCGTGGCACTGTATAGACATAATCTTGGGTGGTGCTCCATCTTCAGAAGGAAGTTTTGTGCCTGCAATCGCCCATTGGTATCCCATATGACGACATACTAATTCTGCTTCTACTTGGGTCCATGTCGCAGTGCAGATTTTGCCCCAGGAGTCATAACCATCAAAAACCTCAACTACACGTCCTCTACCAAAGTCCGTGCCCAAAAGTCTGAATGTGAATATCTCATCTGTACAATACAACGACATCGCAGTTAAATTAATATATGAGCGTACACTACGAATGAGCCGTAAAGTCGGCAAGTTGTATTCTGAGATACAGTGTAAAATGTGCGTGAAGGTCGTATTCATAGGTACCAAAATTTGACAGCGTTTAAAACAATCAATAATCCTATTTTAGAATGAAAGTTCATCTGTGTTGGTAGTAAACATAATTTAGAGGTTTAAACCTTTGATCTCAACACAAAACTTTGCGTACCTGGAATTTTCAGTCGACACTTCGACTTTCATCAGCAGACTGGCAACCCAATTCAGAGGTCAGCGACCTTTCGGACACTTTCGGATACAAGCTACCAAGAGTGTACGACCCGATTTTGGGTCAAGTGTCCGAAAGGTCGCTGACCTCTGAATTGGGTTGCCAGTCTGCTGATGAAAGTCGAAGTGTCGACTGAAAATTCCAGGTACGCAAATAATCCTATTGGTGAAGATCGAGGAAAATAATTTTTTACCTATTTCTATAGAATCATTAAATAGCTCTAGTCTTTGTTTGCGCTGGCTAAATCCTGTTCCTGGTGGGTTAAAATTGTATTGTATTTTGTCTAGGTATGTACAAAGAATGGTAAATTGAATGAAACTAAAACTGTTTTATTTTGCGCTATGTCGATCAATGCCGCTGGTACACGAGTATTTTGCTCTCCACAGGTGACAACCCGATATTGCAGATTTAAAAGCGGCATGCAAGGGAGTCGAGACTCTAATTTCTTTCATGGCAGATAACGTACGTTGATATACATCCAGACTGTACCATAACAGCCCGAGGTATGATTAGAATCGAATCGAAATTTAACGTCTCAATGACTTGACTACTCCCTACCTCAGCTAGAAAATCGAGAATCATAACCCATATCTCGACAGGGCTTCGACCTTCTGACAATCCACGTTATTAAATAATCCAAAGTCAGAGAAATAATAACCACATTCCCTAATTATTAACTAATTGTTTCAAGTGTCATTTTTGAGATACTTTGGTAAAAACTTACCTTCCAGACAGCGTAAGCTTACAGCTGTTCTAGGATCACATTCAAAATGTGTCTTGAAATAAGACAATATGTGCGGAGTCCCATTTCCAACTCCAAATCCCAGCGCCGCATCTGTGTAGTACGCCAGCGCATTTTGGTAGCCTAAAAGCCGACAATAATGCTTGGCATCGTCTGGGTTGAAGTTTATAGCCTCTGGCACCGTTTTGTCAAATAGTGACTGTGATGAACCACATATTGGATGCCATGTTACATCAAATTGGCGTAGCTTTATTTCAAGTCTACCTTCATTTGGGGATATTCCGTTATGAAGTCGCAATTCATTACATATATCATCTGTAATAAAGGAGATATGTAGCAATTATACACTAATTGTTTGCATTAGTTCTATGGATCAAAATATAATATACCCAACATCAGACACAAAACGTTTTCGACATCATTCGCATAAGGTTAGAAAATGTTGCAAGAAAAAGTTGAAATGTCAATGTTTTCATAACATTCAAAAACTTTTTTACTGCAAATATTCAGGATAATGGATATTTTAAAAATCCACAATAATAACTTCTAGAAACATTTTCTACCTATTTATTTGACCATACTGCTATTGGACTATGATCATAAATTGCTCTACGAAGCGTAATCGGCCGGTCGTAATCGGATTGAAAAATTATAACACAGGTGGTACAAAATCTGAATGTCAGTTGGTCATCCATCTAATTAACGATCCTTGATCTAAACTATGTAAACCACGCTTCCAAATGTAGATAGACCTGTTCGATATCTTTGCTCGTGAACTTGCACTAGTAATAACATCCGTTAAGAGCTTCAAAAAACCACGTGACCAAAACAAAAACCAATCCTGAAACTTGGAATAAGGCATTGTATTTCATTATCCATGATACGATAAAAAGATCCATCGGTACCTAACGGGGCACCGATACCACTATTAGGTCAAAACTATGTCGTGCCAAAGTATGTGGAAAGACTTTTGCGGTGAAGAACTGTCAGCATACTCAGAGTGGTGGATGTTAAACATGGTTTTAAATCAAAATCAAAAGCATGTTCTATTGAAGTAGACATAAGATCCGGTAACCACTAAATTTCAATGGTTTCGCCCTCTTTTGACCTTACAAGTTAGTCTTTGTTGCAGCCGCCTTGTTCTCCTTCGTGACGAAGTAGCACAGGCCAGCTTGGAACCGAGACTAGCAATATGTACGCACGTTTTGAACGCCGTTTTAAACGCACAGTCCACGTAACACGTATGGAAATCGCAATCTTTCTGTTCAAAGTTTGTTTATATTAAACAGCTTTACCTTCTCATTCGCAAATGAATTTAAGTTGATAACTACAATCGTCGAATTGCCAGGTTCCGTCTGACCGTTTGATTGTCAAACAGTTGAGAGTTTCATTCCATCCCACGTCGATGTCAATGTTGCTAGAATTTGTGGAAGAACAAATACATAAGAAATTGATCAAAATCAGCCGTTGCCCAGGATATATCTCAAACATAATTGATCATTTGACTTGAAATTTAACAAAAGTAAGTAGAGCCTTCATTTTAGCTAGGTCACGGTCATTTTCAAAATGGAAGTCTAGTGTTACAGTTTCCCATGGTACAGGGCAAACATACCAAGGGGACCATTGCAACTACATACGAATGTTAACAAATCTCTAACTTTAGTTTGCTAGTTGGTGTTGATATTCTAAAATCTCCGAAGTTATAAACACAGCCAAATTAAAAAGTCGCCACTAGTTTCATCTAGTTTGATGAGTTTATGGCAAAATAATTTAATTTGATATCAAAAGTTTAATCACCGTGAGCATAGGAACCGTTGTTTGGAAATTCGTGTAATATAAAAGTGGATCCTTTATTGGATTCGGGGCTGGATTCGGAAGCATCTTCTGCGTTTGAGGTTACGGAATAACGAGATTTTCATCAAATCCTCTCTTCTTTTTCTGCAAATTCTTTAACGGTCATAAGGCGCAAGGTGTTAGGGACGGCTTCAAAACTCGACCGTCGGTTGCCCGCCAGTTCCGTCCGGTTGTAGCCGGTTTCTATTGTTCAAGTTTTGAAGCCGCCCATAAGGAACAGTACAGCATCCCTTATAGCTCACCTGTAAGTCATGTTCGTCCCATTACTGTAAGCAACTGTTCCATCGCCCCACACGAACTCATCTTTAGTCACTAAATCGTCCAATCCTATCCAATAAGCTGTATCCGTTTGATTTTCTAAATTATCAGTTATTATATCCTAAAAACATCATTACAAAATCATTTCGTAAGTCGCATAACATATTGGCAGATAGACGATAGAAATCGCAGCACATAGTGACGGATACATTTTGTCGCAATTTATCACTTCGAGAAGTAGACACATAGAAGTTAGCTTTGCGATACCCAAATATTGTGAAATCATGTAGATGAGTTGACCTCAATGTTTATCAACAAAGGCAAGGGGCTGTTTGAGAAAACTGCATACAGGCACTACACTGTTCAATAGCCTTATTGGGATTTAGCGGGAGTTTCAAAAGCACAGGTCTTGAAACTATATGATGCGCACGCGCACTGCCAGGCAAGGGACAATAGGAATTTTGATGATACTTGCGCATACTGCCCGACAATGACGTCATAAGTCAACTCATCTATACTTAATATGTGTATCTAATTGCTTTAAGTTATGCGTCACTATATCCAATAGCGCACGCACGACACTATGATTATAGTTGCCACTGTGTAAAATATATAACAATATAGGTAAACATTGTCTTGAATTGGAGTGGGTTCATTTTATTCTGGGAGTGTAATTGAGGACATGAGATTCCCTTACATTTTCCAGCGGCGTCTCGATACTAACTAGGTAGGCTCCTATGTCTTCACACCTCGACTTTGCATCCGAATAATTTGATGGTGATGGATGACTTTCATAGCAGTGTCCCATAAATTCCATTTGGATCACTAAATTACATGACATGACATGGGTGATAAATTAATGAACAATTCAAAGTGGCAGTATTTGTTTAGGTATGAGAAAGTACTTAGTAATTAAACTGTAGGAAGAGTTTATCTACTGACTCAGGGCATTGTATAAAGGAAGGAAGTATACGCCATATGTATAAAAGTCATCGCAGCCATGATCAGTCCAGAAATTCCACTGTGGGTAAGCACACATACATCCTACACAAATCACAATACTATTCCTAAAACATCCTAATCGAAATATATCCCGACGCTCTCTCAGACTTGAACACTGGTGACTCCACAACGGCACTAAAGGAATCCTCTAGCCTTCTCCACTCAGCACGAAGGCTAGAAAATCGTTCATGAAATAGATGCATTTGTAGGATTGTAGAAATTCAACTTGGTTAACTTTTATGATTGCCAAATCCATAAAATACTCACTATTTTTAGACTTTCGCCATCTCGGCTGATGGCTTCTTCAGAAATGACCATTGGGATCCACTTTTCCCGCGGTTTTGGCCGCTGCTTCCGGTGATTTTCTCGTCTCTCGGAGGCTTGGTTCTTATAAGTGGATCGTATACATGGTCTAGAGAGTAGCTGCCGATGTCCCTGTTGACTGTTTTGTCCCCCCGCCGTCTAATCCAAATCGCTTCTCTGATAAGTCTTGTTTGTTGGTTCCCGTCTTTTTCAAGTAGCTTAGGCTCCTCCCAATTGATGACATGGTTTTCAATTGCAATGTGGTCGGTTATGGCAGATTTGTTTAATTCCGAAGTTGATACTGTTCTATTTTTTCTGGTGTATTTTCTGTTTGCGACTTTTTCCGCATCTTTTTGGTGCTCTTTTAGTCTAACTCCGAAAGGACGACCTGTCTCACCAATGTACGACTTATTGCACCCTTTGCAGCCTATCTCGTAGACCACCCCACTAGTCTTGATGGTATCCACTTTGTCCTTTGGGTGTACTAAAAGTCTTTTGAGTGTGTTGTGTGGTTTCATGGCCACTGATATTTTGTGCTTGCTCTTTTCCAACTCCGCTTTACCTTCTACCTGTTGTTTTGCCTTGTCGAACGCCCACTTTGGATAACCACAATTGGTGACTGCCTTTTTTTTTTTACTTTCTTCTTCCTTCTTATCTTCGTCCTCCGTCACGATGGAATGCATTCTGTCAAGCAATGTTCTGATGACGCCTATTTTTTGATGAAGTGGGTGTTGTGAATCGAAATTCAAATACTGGTTGGTATGTGTTTTCTTTCTGTATACCAGAAGCTTAACTGTACCATCTTTTCTCACAATCAGTGTGTCCAGAAACGGGATCTTGCCATCACACTCTTCCTCATAGGTAAACTTGATGTTTCCTGTCGTGTCTACCGTGTTTAGGTGCTCAGTTAGCTGTTCTGTAGTGTCTTTCTTTATAATTTCCAGGACATCATCGACGTAACGACGCCATAGCCGGGGTTTACATTCTAACGGAGCGGTGGCAATGGCCTTCTTCTCCAACCACTCCATGAAAAGGTTTGCGATTAAGGTTTGACAAAGACGGGAACCAACAAACAAGACTTATCAGTGAAGCGATTTGGATTAGACGGCGGGGGAACAAAACAGTCAACAGGGACATCGGCAGCTACTCTCTAGACCATGTATACGATTCACTTATAAGAACCAAGCCTCCGAGAGATGAGAAAATCACCGGAAGCAGCGGCCAAAACCGCGGGAAAAGTGGATCCCAATGGTCATTTCTGAAGAAGCCATCAGCCGAGATGGCGAAAGTCTAAAACTAGTGAGTATCTTATGGATTTGGCAATCATAAAAGTTAACCAAGTTTAGAAAATCGTTGTGTTGAAATACGCAGGCCCAGCAACCACAAATCGTTTTCGACTTCATTCGCATAAGTTTACAAAAGGTTGCCAGGAAATGTTAAATGTTGAGTTATATAAAGGACATAATAAAGGTATAATACGTTTCCATAACATTCAAAAACATTTGATGATAACCTGCAAATAACTGCAAATATTCTAACATAATGCTATTTAAGTGTTGACAAAATATTTGGCAAAAAATGTTTGCAAAAAATAGTTTATAATAACATTTTGTAAACATTTCAAAAATATAGTTGCAGTGTATTTTCATACGAAACGTTTTAAAACGCTTTCATGACCTTTGTATAACCCGACATTTAATGTTATTGAAACATTTTTATCGAAACCAAAACCCTAAGTATAACATGTTTTAAAAACGCTTTTGTGTTTGCTGGGGTTTCCTCGACCCGGCAGGTTGGTTGGCAATAAGACCCGAGAAGAAAGCTTACCAACTACTATATCTACTCAACTGTTTTTGGTATGCATCGACTCAATAAATGATCGAGATTAATATGTCATGATTGATTAAAAAATTGTACATATTTTCCATGTCGTTCGGATCCTTTTCTATGGTACACAACGTTCGAGTTTCGCCAAAAGTCGCCATTTTGTCTTCACTTCCGCGTTTACGTGATTGGAATATGTTTCTTATTATTTTGAATGTGTACTTTATGATTGTACTATTCTATATTTACATTTGAAAGATAAAGTCATAGAAAACATTGATTAAAAAAAGTGCAGTAGCTAACCTCTGCTCTTGTCACAGTCATCACCAGTCCACCCTGGATTACATAAGCAGGTGTATCCACTGCCACTATTCTGACATTGCCCGTTGACACATGGGTTTTTTGCACAATTAGTAATGGCTGCAAGAAAAATGGTACTTTAAGACCTAGCGTCTGGTAAGCGTAAAGCCTATTTCAGTCATTGAGAATTAATTGTTTTTGAATGCATAAACATTTTTGCCTTACGAAATATTTTTCCTGTTTCAATGAATGTTTTTGAGGATCGTCTTGGCAAATGAACTGGAAACTGCTTTGCTGAGCCACCAGTATCATTTGCGGTATTTAATTAAAGCTCGTAAAAACAGCAATAATGTAGAAAAAAGTCACCTGTTACATGCCGAAACGTCCACAGTGTGTACTATTTTGTTGAACTGGTGAATAATACACTTTCTTTTGTTCTTTTGTTCACAAATAATTTGAAAATGTTAAAAAAGTCATTTTCTTAAAGTGCGTTGGAATCATGAATCGTTAAGCCGCACATCATAACTGAACCGTTTTCGATTATATTCAAACAAGTATATATTTACCATCGGCACAGTGAACACCGGCATCTTCATCATGTGTACAATCGTGAATGCCACATTCATTATTATTGCATTCATCCAGGTTACTTTCCGATCCTGTACACCAAAAACCATTCAGCCATATCTGTCCAGAGCCCTGTCCAAAGGCACCGTTACGAACCGCTTGGGCAGCACCGTAGGGAAGTCTAAGTTGTCGGCAAACTACCTGTGCATCTGCTATCGTCCAGAAGTCATCGCAAACTGTTCCCCAGACGTTATGATGAAACACTTCCACTCGACCTTCGTTGTTGTTAGAGCCCCCAACAAGACGTAAAAGAGAGATAGCTTTAATTTTTAGAAATGAAGAAAAAGAGGTAACCAATTTCATCATCGAGATTACAAGTGACGATGTAGATAAACCTGAGGTTGCTCACATTGATTTTCTTAATTCTACATTCTCTTAATGGTAGTCTTTTAAGTTTCTAAAAAGTGTCCACAAAGATGTGGAGAAAAAAAATGCACTGGTTTAGATTTTGTATTACAGCATTTTTTATGATTTGGTTTCCTTGTCAATGCAGTGCTCTCCATAATTTTAGACGTTAATGCTTTAGTTTGCTATTTTGCTTTACTCAGGTTACTTACTCTGTTCACAATTACGTCCCGTGTAACCTCCATCACAATAACAAGTGTATCCATTGAAATAATTTTCACATGTCCCTCCATTTTGACACGGTTCTGTAGAGCACAGGTCAATATCTTGACAAATTAAATAAAAACCAAATTTTGTAATAAAAAAGGATATTTTTGCTCTCCCTGTGAGCCAAAATGTCAAGGAATTAATGACATTTAATTATTAAGATTAAGATTTAATTTAAATCTGGTCAACCAGACATACCTGTTTTTGACGGACAAACCGGCGTTGCGACTGAAACCAGCAGCGGGGAAATATGTAAGATTCTTAAACACTTGAGAACGTTCCTGTAATCTCATTGGTTCTTACCCGTGTGATATGACACGATATCACACGGGTCGGCGCGTGTGCATCAACGCGATACGCGTGCTCGCTATTTGAACCAATCGGAGGCGCATAGCAACAACGGGACTGATCGATTTTGAGCCCCAGGTAGTTCCTTGTAAAATGTAGGATTTGATTTGATTAAAATTACTTATGATATTTCTATTTGAATTGATGAGAATAAAGGTATTGTTTTTAGTCGCTGTCGTGCATCTATAGTCTCATATATATAACACGGGCGACACATTATTTTTGGCGTAAAACAATGATGTCGCCCGTGTTATATGAGACGATAGATGCACTCCAGTGGCTAAAACGAATACCTTTATTCTCTAAATAGTCTTCTCTTTTCGCGACACGACACATTAATTTGCGCATAGACATTTGACCAAAATTGGTCAAGTACAGCATGTCTGGCAATGCCGAATCAACCAGAACCAGAACTAGTCTTCATCTGAGTTGTGATGGAAATCACATTCAGTACCGGACACTTCCGGTATTGATGACAATCGGCGAGGAATGTCCTTCATGATTCGGTCCCAGCCGTGTGACAGTTACACTAATACAATCCGCAATACACAGCCAGTCCTTAGTATATACATCCCAGGTAGGATCAGTGGAGTTGTCTACGGGGTACACTGTTCGCGTGAGCAAGCCTTTCATGACTCCTACATAGGAGATACCGCCCAACCGCTTCATAATCGCATGTTACAACATCGCAGAGCCAGCTCAAGTTAGTACAGGACCAGCCTGTTGACCCCATGACCAAATCATAGAACAAAGGTTTGAAAGTCATTTTGGGGTCTTTAATTGATTCTGGATAAATTAAGCTTGGCCTCACCTCCTGAAGGAGTCAATCAAGGTCACATGGGGGTCAAATTTTCAGAATGCTCCAATTGTGTCAAGTAATATATGAAATTACTCATATGGTCATGAGGATTCCAAAAATGTATAGTTTGTTATGTGTCAGATCTTTCTAGAGGGCGCTTTGATGAAAAATGTCCAAAGGTCAACAACCTTTTTGAATTCAGACCATAATTAACAACGTCTGATGTTGGTAATTTTTGGTGTCTAATTATATGTTTTCTTGCATGAGAAATACAACTAGGCAAATTAAAAAAACTATGCTATTTTGCTTTACGTAGGTTACTTACTCTGTTCACAATTACGTCCTGTGTAACCTCCATCACAATAACAAGTGTATCCATTGAAATAATTTTCACATGTCCCTCCATTTTGACACGATTCTGCAGAGCACAGGTCAATATCTTGAAAAAGTAAATAAAAAATATTCTGTAATAAAAAGGGATTTTTTGCTCTCCTTTTGAGCCAAAATGTCAAGGAAACGTACTACGTCTTCTTCAACTCTTTTAATGTAATTAATTAAGGATTTATTATTTGTTTCAAATGTAAGTCCTATCAGTCCTAATTGATACGAAGTGATACTAAACACTTACCAACAAGTAATTACCCCCTTTAATGAAAGAACATTACTCAGAAACGGGTTTATCTTATGCCAATTTTTGGATATACATTCGAAGCAGAATGACCTTGTTGGTCAAAAAAAATGAAATCTTCATGTTTCAAATGAATAATGACCACAGATGAGAGCATGATCTTTGGCATTCGGTGGTCGTTGAGCATCATTTAGGTGAGAGACAGACCGTTTGGATCTATATAAATTAGGGGGCATTGGGTGAGAATATGCCCTTTTTTAAATGGGTTCTTTGGGTTCAAATTGCTTAAAATGGCTTTGTTATTTCAAAAGAAAAAAAAAAAACAGTGATAGATGACTCTTTAATGAAAAAAATTGTTTGCGTGACAGATCGAAAGGAAAAAATAAGGCATGTTTAGGTGACAGATCATGGGCTCATAACAAAATATGGGGTCTTTGGGTGATAGCGATGTTCAATGTCATGAGGATTTGGTCGCGCTTGCTGGTCTTGGCATGTCGTACCCATGAGTCACGTGCGTATTTATAAATACGTATTTATAAATACAGTCGAATATAGCTGTTAGGTGTTATTGTTTTAGTTTCAAGATATAACGTTGTACGTGCTTCTTTTCTTACATTCAATACCTACTTTGTTCACATTTCTTTCCACTATAACCTGTAGGACAATAACAGGTGATTCCATCTTCACATGTTCCTCCATTTTGACACGGTTCTGCAGAGCACCCATCAATATCTTGAAAAGTATCATTCGTCAGGTTAGCAATAATTTTGCTTTGTGAATAAGTTCATGAAACGTATTAAATATACGTGATGCGATCAAGCAAACTCAGTCGAAACTCGGAAATATTGATTTTTTAGTTTCTTATAGCATAGTAAAAAGCATTTATAAACGCTGCACTTTGCAGAAAACCCCGTTGAAATTGAACAACCAGTTCCAATTATTAGCAATTAAAGAGTTTCCAAAACAACAGGAAACAAAAAGAAATATTTCTTTTATCTAGCTATATCTCAAAATCAATATTTTCGAGTTCCAACTGGTTTTGCTTGATCGTATCACATATATATATCAAATATTATTCATTCAATGCATAAGTTGTTATGATAAAAGGAAAAGGGCTTATTTGCTTTCTCATTTTGAGCCATAGTCAAGGAAATAATTATGCAATTTTTACCTCTTGGTGGTTTTTAATTTTTTACTTTATTTCCAATAAACATGTTTTACGGAATTATTATTTGTTTTGCAAATTCAAATCTATATCTTATCACTCACAAATTGATCAATTTATGCTTACTCGTCACATTGCAGCGCAGTTACACGAACACATTATAAGTTGTATCCTGCGGACACACACATTTGAGTTGTATTGACCTTACCATGCTTCTATTTGACTCGTGGGCTTGTAAACTGCTGATTAAAAAATTAGCCTACAATTCAACTCTTTGTGTTGCTTATCATGCATTATTATGTTACATTTATCTACAATGATCCAAGAAGCATGGTCGAACACATTTTCATGTGTGTCCAATGTTACTCAGCGCTATCTCATGTGCGTGTCCCGAATTGGTGGTGTTTAAGGGGAAGCTGCACCAGGATTGTTGTGAAATAGGGGTATTTTTGTCTTTTTATGTTTTTTCTAAATTAAAATCTATAGAATTTGGGCCTTTATTTGCTTTTTATTTGATTCAAATCGGACATTTGGTTCAGAAGTTGCAAGTAATCAAAGGGAACAACGTAATGCGAAAAAAGTCGCGAATTGAATTATGTCCTATACTAATACAGGTAATGTATTTCTTATGTATTGTATTGTTTTCAAGGGGCGATATTTAAGGAATTTCTGGATAAAAATTAATTTCTGAATAATGTTTATTGCATATAAAGACCCAGCAAACACAAAACGTTTTCGACATCATTCGCAAAAGGTTATAAAAGGTTGTCACAAAACGTTTAAATGTCGGGTTATATAAAGGGTATATTAAGAGTATAACCTTAAAAAACATTTTTTGATAATCTACTGCTCAGCAAACAAAAAATGTTAAATGTCGGGTTATATAAAGGGTATAAAAACATTTTAATAACATTCCGAAAACATTCTTGAAAACTTGATACAAAATATTCTATACAGAATGTTATTTTGGGGTTGAAAAAATATTTTGCGAAAAATGTTTGCCCAAAATATTTTCCATAACGTTTTAAAAACGTTTTCATGACCTTTGTATAACCCGACATTTAAATGTTATTAAAAGGTTTTGGAAAAAACATTTTAAGAACATTTCTGTGTTTGCTGGGTTCAAACATTTTAAGATAATGTTATTTAAGTATTGACACAATATTTGGCAAATATGTTTGTAAAAATAGTTTACAATAACATTTTTTGAAAACATTTAAAAATATTGTTGTAGTGTGTTTTCATACAAAACGTTTTAAAACGTTATCATGACCTTTATATAACCCGACATTTTAATGTTATTAAAACGTTTTTACCTAAACCAAAAGCCAAAATATAACTTATTTAAAACGTTTTTATTGTTGACAGAACCATGAATTTATAATATTTGATATGCATAATTGCTGCTAAAAGTGTTTCTAGACTTAAAATGTCATTTCCTGCCAGATGTCGTTTCGCGTCATTTTTTACCTTGCGCGTCACCTCTCTTGGTAATGGTGCATCTGTCTGAGCTTATATTTGGCAGGTATGTTGGACATACCTGTATCTAAAAATTTACAGAAGGAAATTTTGAAAAACATCTGGTAACCATGGAAACGACCCGTTTTCGTAAATTTTCCGCCAAAATGCGCAAATTTACCAATTTTAATGCACCGTAGCGTAACCATACAACCTTTTTTTGAAACTTCCCTCTGTAAATTTTTTAATTAGATTTTAATTTGTCAAATAAAACAAATTTCAGAAAAAAATACCAAAGAACGACTGAGAAAAATGGCGCGCAACGACATCATGTGAAAATCCAACATGGCCGCCGTTACCATGGCAACCGTTATAATGACGATCATTTTTTTTGGCTGGAATCGCTAAATTTGATCAGCATATACATTCCCACCAATTTACAAGTGCACAGGTCAAATACTTTAGAAAATCACTTTTTTCAGTGCAGCTTCCCCTTAAAAACCAAACACACATAAATACCTGGATTGACATCTGACAGTGTAATAGCAAATCCCAAGTCAGTTGTGCTGGTGTCACTAGAAAATGTCACCACTACGAAACTATCAGCAATCAGGAACTCTGGTGGCTGGCTATACCCACTGTATCTACCATATGCATCAACATCTTCCGAGGTGCCAAACAGTAGGAAGTCACAACATTTCTCAAGTATAAATGTCTCAAACTGAACTAAGATGTGGCTTCCTTGAGTAGTGTTGAATGTCCATTGACAGTATTCATAGTTACCATAATTCAAATATTCCAAGGCATGAGACTCGTTGATACCAATGACCGTTATGTTATTACTCCCACAGACTGTGGAAATATGTGAAAATATTCAACCAAAGTGTTACAAATAAACAAGACAACATGTGTAATGTGTAATGTGTTGCTTTTAGGGCGCTAGCGCCTATAATCCTTTTTTTTTTTTTTTTTTTTTTGCTCTTCACTTTTTCAAACCACCGAAAAAAAATTGGGTCAACCTTTTCGGGCTGTTGAGGAAGGGGCGGCAAAATTGAATATTCTTCAGCCCCCCTGGGTAGGAGCGGGCACGGTACGCCACTGATATGCTAAGGAATTAATTTAGGAAAGTATGTAGGGGTGTACCGGGAAGAGATTGAGTATGATAGTGCGTGGGTAGGGAAAGTGATTGGGTAAGTGGTGGGGTGTGTTGTGGTGTGTAAGGGTATATAGTTGAGTGTGGAGTTATGTGGTGGGAGCCAGTATGTAAGGTTAGTGGTGGTGATCTCGTGGGAGTGATAGTTTATGAGTGGATGAGGTGTCTTGATATGTACACGTGGGAAAATGAATGTGTGGATGTTTTAACTAATTATGTAAATTGCTATTTTCTTAAGGGATGGGGTATGAACGTTTGGACAGTATTCATTGTGGGACATTACAGCACATCAGACATATCGAATTGCATTCTGAATACGAAGAATGTCCTTCTGTTATCAAATAATTTTGATTTTTTGAAATTCGCAATGTAGTACACATTTTTATGGCAAATGATTAAAATTGATATTTTTGATATTTAACAGTACTCGAAGTAAACTTTATAAATCTGATGATTTATACTTAAAGTGTATGTAGGTGGGATGACAAGCCGACGGTCAATCGAAAATTGTGACCTTTCGTATTATAGATAGGATTCTTTTTCCCAAAACACCCAAAAATTAGGTCTTTTGGGGGAAAAATCCTATCTTCAATATGAAAGGTCAAAATTTTCAATTGATCGTCGTATTTTCTTCCCAGCTACATACACTTTGAGAATATATCATTAGATTTATAAAATTTACTTCGAGGACTGTTATATATCAAATGTGAAAAATATCAAATTTTAATAATTTGTCATATTGAAAATTATTTGATATCAGAAAGACATTCTTCGTATTTAGAATGCAATTCGATATGTCTGATGTACTCTCATGTCCCACAAAAAATACTGTCGAAACGCTCAAAACGCTCATTCCAGATCCCTTAACGAATTTGATGTACTTAAATGTATTTTAATGTTTTTTATATATGTTTTTTTTAATTGTTTTTTTTTTTAGTTTTTTCTTTATACTGCTATGACAATAATGTGTAATAAACAATTAATGAATGATTGATGAATGAATGAAATCTGGTTGTTGTTGCAATAGCTTCCCTATACTCTAATCTTTCAATAAATTGTAGATGTAGGTAGCCTATATATTTACAGTTTATTGAGTTATTCCAGAGACACTGTTTATTGTTAAAAGCAAACAATTTCACCGCTATCCATGTATAGAGGTCAGTTTTACTATCCAGCAAACACAAATATTTACAGAAGACGTTACATGTCTCGGATCAAAGGGTATAAAACGGTGTAATAACATTCAACAATGTTCAAAACTTAATTGTTCCTAAAAGAAAAGACTTTTGTAAAAGTAAAAAAAAGTGTTGACAAAAATGTTTGCCAAATAATGTTTTACAACTTCGAATTTTTGTTTAAAATTTTGTTTTATTTTTCCAGTATTACAAGTTTTAAAACACATGATCATGCTTTAAAATTATTTTGGTGTTTGCTGGATAGTATCCATACGGAAAACAGTTTGACAGCTGTTTAACGCAACGAAATAGCAATAGTGTTAAACAACGTTACATGAACTGCTGTTGCCCGTCCAAAACAGAAACGCAACGAAATAGCAATAGTGTTAAACAACGTTACATGAACTGCTGTTGCCCGTCCAAAACAGACAATTGAAGGGTGGGTGTAATATAGTCCGAACTCTCACCCTTTTTTCGGTGCACTTGTTACTGGTTTCGAATCAATTGCAGTTAAAACATATAAATTGGACAACTACTAAATCCATTTTTTATAAAAGTAACCATTATATTGTACTTATTAAAATAATGTGTAATTTTTGCACCAATATGAACTTATTAGCATGATTACAGCTGTGTTATGTTCCCTGTTTTTCTTCAGAAAAGAAATGTGGGTTAGCACTGTATTGCCACTGACTTTAAACCTGGGGTCCTAGATTATCTTAATGAATAACAATTTTGATCTGGAATCATTGAGAATGTGTTTCTTACATCAACAACGACTAGATTCGATATTTTTTTCAACGAAATATCCATCTCATAAGTATTTTTAGACACTACTGTGGAATACTTGGGGCAAAAGGTCCTAACCCACACATTTACAAGTGACCGGTTTGTGTGTAAAAATTGTACGAATGATTTCAACAAAACAGTTAGTCTGTTGAAGAACTCCTACACTTTATGCTTGTATACTTTACATATGGAAATTGTACTTGGTCAAAAAAACTTATCGCGAAACCAGTCAAATGTGTTTTTGGTGAGTTAGGACTTCATTACACCCACCTCTACAATTCATACCGCATTATGCCGTTAAGACAACACTATCTTGCCTAAAACGCCTAAAACTCCTTGTTCTATTAAGTTACTTTGAATCGCTTCATAATATGACAAACATGAGATTTTTCTGCATTTTCTAATGACTTTTTTGGTCATTTTGGAACGTCATTATTTGCTACCAACCGCAACGTGACCGCGTTACGGGAATTCTACGATTAACCAATTCACAATGGACTTCACACTCTAAAGGGCATACCAACTCATTTTCGACCAGTGGAATATGCGGTTGGAGTTCCGATTTCACGTTTCACGTAAAAATCGCAATCTCTCTAATAAGTGGGAAAAAACGTAAACTTCATCGCTAATTTCTTTTGAGAATGTTACTGCAATCTTATTGGTTCTTACCCATGTGTCGAAGCGATACTCGTACGCGATATTTGAACCAATCGGAGGTGCATAGCAACAACGGGACTGATCCATTCTAAGCCTTAAGTATTATTCCTTGTAAAATGTAGGATTTAATTTGATTAAAATTTGGTATACTTATGATTAATCTGTTTATTCGAATTGAAATGTCGCATGAGAATAAAGGTAATGTCTTTAGCCACTGTCATGCATATATCGTCTCATATAACACGTGATATCATTATTTTGGCGTAAAACAACTCGGTTTCGCCTCGTTGTTTTACTTTAAATAATGATGTCGCCCGTATTATATGAGACGATAGATGCACTTAAGCGGCTAAAAAAACAACACCTTTATTCTCTAAACAACACAGCAGTATTTTGAAGAAAAATGCATTTTTGATTGGACGTGTATGCATGTGCAAGTGTAGTCGTGCAAATGTGATATATTATTTTTCAACCTATCTGCTTCTTGAGAGTTCGTGAATTCTCTTAAGGGAAGGGGTATGAACGTTTGGACAGTATTTATTGTGGGACATTAGAGCACATCAGACATATCGAATTGCATTCTGAATACGAAGAATGTCCTTCTGATATCAAATAATTTTGATTTTTGAAATTCGCAATGTAATACACATTTTATGGCAAATCATTAAAAATTGATATGTTGGATATTTAACAGTACTCGAAGTAAACTTTATAAATCTGATGATTTATATTTAAAGTGTATGTAGGTGGGATGAAAAGCCGACGATCAATTGAAAAATTTGACCTTTCGTATTGAAGATATGGATTTTTTTAGGACTTTTTCGGCTTTTCCTCCCAGCTACATACACTTTAAGAATATATCATTAGATTTATAAAATTTACTTCGAGGACTGTTATATATCAAAAATTTGAAAAATATCAATTTTTATAATTTGTCATAAAATTTGTATTATATCGTGATTTTCAAAAATGATAATTATTTGATATCAGATATACATGCTTCGTATTCAAAATGCAATTCGATACGTCTGAGGTGCTCTCATGTCCCCTAAAAAATACTGTCGAAACGCTCAAAACGCTCATTCCAGATCCCTTAATCTGAAATCTTTATAGTTTTGCGGTCCAGTAACGCGAAAAATCAGTAATCAGCGATAGATTTCTTTGTATTCGGTGTAGATGATGTAACAGAATAAATTACCATAGCGACAGGTGTAAACAATATTTGAATGATTATCATGTCAAAGAATAGGCATAAAGACCCAGATCGTAATTCTATGGAAATTCACATTATGCATAGTCCATGTACGTTTTAGTGTCCATGTACGAGTAGTATCTTCGAAAAGAGCGGTATTGTATTCAATCTATGAATGCACACATACACAGACTGGCAGGTGATAAGTGCAGCCTACTTATAGCGCTGGATAATATATTATTATGGTATAATTAAAGACAGAGATAAAAAGAATTTATCGCGTCTGATGTCACTGTCAATTACGATCCTTGATTGGTTTACACAGGTTAATCAGCGCGTAAAGGAAGACCGATCTATCTGGTGCTGATCGGAGAAAAGGAATAGCAGCAAATGGCGAAAAATTACGTACTTTTACAAGGCAAAAAGCAGCTTTTCTAGGCATTGTTGACATGGTGCCTTCGTCAAAGAAAGTTTCCTACTATAAAGACCTAACTTTTGAGATGGTTTGCATGTTTGAAGGTGCAAAATTAATAATAAGGCGCCCGGTTGCACCGCCGCGTTCAGCAAGTCATCATCACGACACATGTAAACAAACCGTGCTCGAATTTGATTGACAGATGACGTCAGACGAGATAAATTCTTTTTATCTCTGTCTTTAATTATAATTATTGCTTTTACACAGCTACTTCTACGGCGAATTAGTAGGAAAGGTGACATGTTGGACATTTTGTACACGAGATATACAGGGCTATAAACTATTGCTAGTATAAAACTTCAAATATCAATTCATAACCAATTTCAACGGCGCAAACTCATGTGCAGGTTTGTAAAGTTATAAGAATCTTCTTACTTGCCGAGGTTACCGGTACTTGCACCACATTGGCTCCAAATGAGCAATGCAAGCAATGGTAGAAGCCTCAGGATACCAGTCATAATTTTCTTTATCTATACAATACACAGCATTTTTGGTGTCTTCTTCTCCACAAGATATTGCACCTGCCGATGACTCGATAGAAAGTGAAGGCTTATGACAAAAACAAAACATTAAAACAAGCATATTGTATTTTTTTACCGATGTTAACGTTAATATTAAAATGTCAAGTTCATGTCGTTCTAAGTATGTATTAAATTTTGTAAGATTTGTCTAATATTAAAATGTCAAGTTTATGTCTTTCTACAAAATATGAAAGTTCTTTCTACGTAGACTTTTAAAAGTATTAAAGTTTATTAAAACATTATGCAATCTGTCTGTGATATAGTACAGCTTCTAAGCTAAAGCATTGAGCACTTTTTAGTAGAAGCATGAGATTTTGCACACATAAAGATCCAATATTGATTTTTAAGACGTGGGGCCATATTGGATTTGACCCCTGGCCCTAGTAACCCTACAGGTCCCAATAAAGATCATACAGGGGTAAAAGCGTACTCGTCCGATCACAAGGATTAACATAATGTGTGTAGTTTATACTATCTGCAACCTATCGTTGCGGAGATAATCTACAAAAACCTTTTAGGTAAAATATCACATTTTTGGTTGCACAGGGTAAATATTTCAACTTACTCCGATTTTAGTAAAAATGGTGCCAAATTGCTCATCTTGAATCAAGAACTCGCCCTCTTTACTTGTTATGTGCAATGGAAGTCAAAGGTCAGTCGCCTACATGTATGGCCACCCAATGACCTTTGACATTGTTTGCCTCTTATCTCAGTAGGTGAACACAGTACATAAGCAAAACTATTCTTTTTCTGATTCGTGTCAGTTACACAAACAATTTGCACGCTGTTTATTTCAAAATTGGAGCAAGGTGAAATTTGTACAACCAAAAACTGCCATTTTACTTAAAATGTGGTTTTGTGCGATAACTACATGTATATAACGATAGGTCGTAGATAGCACAAATATACATTGTTTTGATCCTTGTGATCAGACGAGGAATTTGGTAGGTCTCACAACAAGGTCGGAGTATTTTCAACTTTTTACCCCTGTATGATCGTTCATGACCTCTAGCGGTCATCATGGGTCAATTCCAAAATGGCTCTACGTCTTAAAATCAACATTGGATCTTGTACTTCATGTGCGGAAATTATCCAATAGTAGGTCCTCATGGGAGAAGAATGAACGTATAACGAATATAAGTCCATATATAACCAGATAGCAAAACCTCGTCTACAATCATACAGAGTATTTTGATAAAAGCAAAATTAATACGAGACAGCCGTAAATATGTCAATAGATTCGTCTTACAATAGTACTTTATGTATATGCTTGTATCGGTAATTAATTTGCTCAAACTCCATAATATCATAACTTTGTCGACGGATGGCGTCTGGATTAGTTTAGCTTTCATCAAAAGCACTCTATATGCTTATAGACGAGGTTTTACGGTAGTAAATACTACAAATGATTAAGATTATCACACAACATGAACAATTACAGGCGGTAGCCATTGAACTCTTGTAGTTTAAAAACAGAAGTCTTAAAAAAGATGATAAGGACAATGCCCTGAGAAAATACCAATATAGAATTTGGCAAGTTTAATGACAAGTTCAATGACGAGTTCAATGACATTAAACTCATAGTTTCATGAACATGAACGTAACAAGTATCGAGATACTAATAACTGGTAACATGAAGCTAGATGGATACACGGTACTAACCGACACCGATGAATTCAATGCCCGAACGAGGATACGGAAGTCACCACTGTTTCACCACACGTAAAGTGGCTCATTATTAGTTATATAACTGAAGGGGGGGGGGGATACGCGGAACTATGTGTTCAATGCCCAACGAGAACGTAGGTGGGGGCGTGTCTTACATGTGTATCGGTTTAAACTTTATAATTTGGTTCACCTGAAGTTTGGTAGTGATGTATGTGCGTATTTCGCTCGCCGCAGTATCTAATCGCGCGCATAAAAATAAACGCGCTGCGTATATGGGCGATTTGTCGGCACGCTTGCGGCGCAAACCCGAAAAAGCATTGACGTCATTACCAAACTTGAGGGGACCAAATTATATCAATATACTTTCCCCCGTTTATGTTGAGTTGAAAATCAAAATCCATGATTATGTAGTACCATTGGTAATTGTAGCAAGAAAACAATTTATGTACTTTGTGTAACTTCATCTCATTAATTTGGCTAATGAGCACATTTACAGGCTCGTCCATGCTTTTCCCCATAGGCTTCTATGCAAAACAATTAATTTTCAGAATTGCAAGTAATTAGTCTAAAACTGACAAACAAAGATATAGGCTATATTTTCTGTTAGGCCTTTTCAAGCTCCGTTTTATTTTTTGGTCCTTAGATTGAAAAAAATATTCCTGAAAATAAATAGGCACTCCCAAACTATGCCACAAGTTCATTAAAAAGCTGTTACACCATGCATCATGTGTACAAACTAAGTACACATCATTATTTTATCATGTTTATATTGCACAGTGCATTTGCTTGTTGTCAGTAGCGCAGGGGGGTGCAGGGGACAGACAGCCCCATGAGACAAAAGCCTATCAACCTGTCATCGTAGCTTGGATAGTGTCATATGAAAGGGAATAACTATGTTCACCTAGATCATGCAGATAATGATGATCCCAAACTTATCAGCTGACATGTCGTCGACAAGTCAAAATTCTTGTGAAATCACAAGAAAACAGTCATTTCTGGCGAATCTGCAACTCTAGTTTGTGGAATGATTGTGCTCAACTTTGATCTGAATGTGAAATTAAAGCAGCCTGGGGTATTTCACAAAGCTATGATGTATTGATGGCTATCCCCGTTGTACTCCTTAGGGGGCTGTCATTTTCTTCGGAGGGGGGTCATGAATATACTGGGGGGATTTTGAGACCAAAAATAGGGGCGTTATAATTTTGTAACAACCAAAATAGGGGGGGGGTTATAGAATTATTTAGGCTGGTGAATCAAATTAATCAATTTAAACTTTTTTTACACTTTTTTACACTTTACGCTTACGCTCAAATTTTTTAACGCGTTTCGCGCACTCCGCTCTAAAATTTTGGCGCTTCGCGCCTTACTTCCGGTGAAAGGGGGGTCATAAAATTGGTTTACCTGCAATAGGGGGGGGTCGTAAAACATATTTAGCCCGCGATGGGGGGGGGGGCGTAAAAATTGACTCCGGTCACCGACATATTCATTACCCCCCTGCCGAAAAAAATGACATCCCCCTTAAAGATTTATGCTTACTTGAGTCAAAAGTCAACAGGAACCATCACTACAAAACACCAATTGACAACGTTGAGAGACTTTGTTAACTTTGCAACGCTGGTGTATTTAGTTAAGTTCTTGGCAGCTGGTTCAGTCATTGATGCTTCATATAACAACCTGATTCTGTATTGACAAATACTGAAGTACAAGGATGTTAATACAACCCTTTCGGATAGCGCACTTTCAGGATTTACTTGTTATCTGTGGTCAAAAAAAGTGGTCAAAATCATGTCGGTTGGGCTAAAATCTTGCCATTGGTTAATAATTAACTTCCTTTTATTGATTTCATAAGTGTTATTTATTCGGCAGCTTTGCAACTAAAATTTTCATATGTCCAGTGGCCCACATAAACAAATGCCCGGGGAACAAATGTGAGTTTTGCCGAAATTTTGCAGGAGTAATTTTTTACCTAGTGGAAAAAAAATTATCCAGGGACAAGTCAAAAACAAACATTTTTAAAAATCATGGGGCGTTTTATGCATCCTAGTATTCAATAAGGGTATGTGGGTTGGAATGTAAGGATTGCAGCATGCTTGCCAATCAAGCCGATTGGACATGTGGGTTGCGTCGTAAGAATTGCAGCATGCCTGCATGCCTTTTTGGCTCAATTGGACATTTGAGAGTCGATACGAATCATTTCAAGCAGTGAACATCACACACAAAAGTCAAGCAAGCGATAGTTTATTTCAGAATTTAGAATATTCAGAAGTTCACATAATATAAAATTAAATGTAATAATAGCAAATGCTAGATTAATTATCAATACGGCCGGATACCTTGTATATTATTAACTTAATAAATAATTTACGTTACAGTATTCAGTTTAAAGACTTGTCTTTTTGTTTTACTTAATTCAAATAATTGCAAAAACAATACAATAACAGATCGCAGCGACAATAATAGCAAAGACAATAATAACATTATCAACTAATACCTCTACTGCTTTCGCTGAGATCACTGCAACCTCATCACTACCACCTTCACCACCTACAACAAACAACATCAACAATACCAACACAAACAACAACCCTAAAATCATCATCGGCAGCTGCTCTAGTCTTATCTCTATTGCAACTGTTCTCATCACTGCCACATCACTAATACCAACAACAACACCACCAGCAACAAAATACAACAACAACAAAACAACAACACCCATGTAATTATCATCATTAGCTGCTCCACTGCTATCTCTGCTGATTCTGCCTTTATCACTGCCACATTCCTAATACCAACAACAACAACAAGAACAACAATACTAGCAATGAAAAATTAACAGCAGAATGATGCATTACTTCTATCATGTCTACTGCCTCTGTTCAAATCACTGCCACATTACTAATACCAGCATCATTATCATCATAAACAACAACAACAACAGGCGCAGCACCAACTGTAGATGTATTTATATATTTAATTATTAATTTATTCTTCAAAGTTTTAGGGGCCTGAGCTTTCGATCCTAGCAGGATCGTTATATCAAAGGCAGAGTGACAAGACAACACACAAACATGCATTATATATATAGTGACATGGACATAAAGGAAAATGATTTTTGACCCCTGGAATTTTCACCAACCCCCCCCCACAAAGGTATTTATGAAAGTTCCCCAAAATATATCATGGCCGCCAGAATTGGCCATTTTCGTTTGGAACCTATGGACAAAAATTAAATGACATCACAAAATGGAAAGGTAGAAAATTTGAAAACAGGTACACAGTATGTTTTGATCTTTATATTATTTTTACAGTACAAAGATTGCCGTGTTGCAGCATATAACCGTACGTCCCAACCAGTCAACTAGCCATATCTAAGTTTCTCAAAATGTTGAGGCCAAATTAACTGATTTGCTGTGATTTGCAAGCATCATCATGAAATTCTAATTAATAAACTTGCTGACTATGGTATTAAGGGTAATGAACTTGGTTGGTTTAAATCATACCTCAAGCTGTGCATGTGAATTCTTTTCTGTCAGATTTCAAAACTTATAATACTGGAATTCCTCAAGGCTCAATCTTGGGTCCTCTGCTATTTATAATTTTTGTTAATTGTTTACCCGATGTTGTAACTTGTAAGACAGTAATGTATGCAGATGATACTTCTCTTATGTGTAAAGCAAAAAATGCTGATGACCTAAAAATGCAACTTGAATCTAACCTAAAAACTGTTGCTAACTGGTTTAAAGCTAATAAGGTCACATTAAATACTGATAAAACTAAGTTTGTGGTTTTTGGAACTAATCATACGCTTAATCATTACAAGGACATAACTCTCACATTTGATGACAAAATTATTGAAAGAGTTGATGTTTTCAAATATCTTGGTATTAAGTTTGATAGTAATATGTCTTGGTCATCACACATTGATTATGTATCTGGAAATATCTCCAAGAGAATTGGTGTTGTAAAACGTGCTAAGTATTTCCTTCCTCATAAAACCTTAGTTATGCTCTCTAATGCTTTTGTAATTCCACATTTCGACTATGCCAGCAGTGTTTGGTCTAATTGTTCTGCAACCAATCAATATCAGCTTCAAGTACTTCATAACAGATTAGCTAGAACAATTCTCTTTGCTGATATTAGAACACCAGTAGATGACATGTTAAATTCTTTAAATTGGATTTAACTTTGTGATAAATGGTCTAATCACATGATTATTCTTACCTTTAAATGTATCAAAAATATGTGTCCTGAATATTTATGTAATCAATTTGACTTTGTCCATAATGCTCATGATAACAAAACAAGGAGTCATTCTTCTAACACATTGATCATGCCTAAATATAATTCTAATAGTGGTAAATGTACATTTATTGTAAGAGCTGCAAATTTATGGAATAACCACCATCATATCGTATAAACCTTGAAACTCTGTCTTTGCATAAATTCAAGACGAGCATCATTTTTTCTGCTAAATCATAATCATTTATTATCATATTGTATGTATTTTTGATTTATATCGTTTCATGTACTTGAGATGCATTATTTTCTTTCTTTCACATTATTATTCATGTTCTTGTATATATTTTAAACATCATGTTATTTTGTAAATATTCTGTAAAAATGTTGTAAATATCGTTGTATGAGGGCCTGCTTGGAAAGCAGTGCTTGCCACTGAAGTAGTTTAAATCCCTCAATAAAGATTTCACAAATCAAAAAATTTAAGGACTGGACACCTTAAGACGGTCACCATCTTAACACATAAGTGTACTATACAATTTATCACGCGCAGTGGCGTAGATTTCTTTTTGATTTTGGGGGGATGGAGTTCTTGAAGTATAGTCAATCCAGTACCTTTTGGCGACAGAATAAGTTTATGGTACAAATGTGCGTGAAGCGCGAGAAATTTTTTGATATTTTGAAGCTTAACTGATGAAATATGATGTAAAAATAGAATACTTGCGCGGGAAAATTTTGAACTTTGGGGGCTAAAATGGGCAAATATGAGGTTAATTTGGTCAGAAACCTACTATCAGGCGTCAACATTGGGGGGATGATTGTATGGACCATCCCCCCTGGCAAAATATTGAGGGATTTATCCCCCCCATCCCCCAGGGATCTACGCCTATGAATTCACGCATAGTTACAGAACTTTCAATGTATGAGCGGTTAAAAACTTAAAAAGCACTAAGGAGAGTGTTTTCACCCGGAGCGCTAAATTACATCATAATACCGGCAAATGACTTGATGTAATCGTACCAAAAATATCACAATATGCCGTCAATGTCAGACAAAATTCGATCCGTCAACTCAGATATCAATCGCTATTTTTTTTCCCGTTTTGGTAATGCGTTCTGCCTCATGATATTGGATTTGAATAAATTATTATGATAGACGATCTCTGTATTGTATTGCAAGTAACATAGCATGTCATAAGAACAATCGTGTATGCGTACGTTCTTCAGTGAAACCAATTTAAACATAAATTATTAGCAGATATCGTCAGGGCCGTAGCTGGGGGGGGGGGGTTGCATGTTTGTATAGTTTATGGGTTAAATTTGTAGGCATATAAAATTGGATATGATAAAGGGAAACACAAAATGCACACGCCCCGACGTGCAAACTCTGATATAATATATTTGTGTTATGCTCCCGGATTTTATTTGGTATATCGGCACACAATGATCGTCGGCAATCATTGATTCTTACACCCGTAGTAATTAAGGCAGCTCCATGACAGTTCCACTGACCATTTTATCTTTACATAATAGGTTCATAAACTCCAAAGGTCAAATTATTATGGGCCCCAAGCCCTATGCCTTTGACATTTGGGGACCTGTACCTCTAGACTCATATCATATGGGCTTCAAGGGGCCTCCACCCTTGGACTCTACTGGGGCGTTGCCCCTGAAGCCCACCATGGAGACTAAGGCGGCCCCTGGATCCACCCAGGGCGTCGCCAGACCTTTTTCATTAGCATGATTAGGGGGTGTAAGAGTCACTGATTGCCGTGTAAGAGTCACTAATAGAATTTTTTTTTCGTGACCAAAATCAAAACTATACACATACACTGTTCTCATACAATGACACATGTGGAATTTCAATATAAAACAGTTTTAGCTTGCATTTACGAGGGGGTATCAAAAAGTTTCAGAAATCGCCCAGAAGTGAAAGAGCTATATCAATGAAATTTTGTCAGTGCAATCACTGGTCCTTATGTACACTATGATGCAAAAATGGTCTCATAAGAATGTTTACATTTTTTACAGGCGCTAGATGTCAGTACCTGCCTATGTAACCGCATAACCAGCAAAATGGAGAAAATTGAGGCATGTAGCATGATTAAGTTCCATTTTAAGGGTTACAGTGCCCAAAAAATCTGGGATGAAATAAAAATTAATTTTCCAAAAAGCGACAGTGACATATCACAATCACCACCGAATATAACTTTCATTTCATCATCGATTTTCTAGGCACTGCAACCCTTCAAATGCAGGATCTTAATAACGCTGCTTGCCTCAATTTTCTCAATCTTGCAGTTTATGCGTAGTAACTGGGGCAGCAGGTTATTAGCATCTAGCGTCGCCTGTACAAAAAGTAAACATACTTATGAGACCATTTTTGCACCATAGTGTACATAAGGACCAGTGACAAAATTTCATTGATATAGCTCTTTCACTTCTGGGCGATTTCTAAAACTTTTTGATACCCCCTCGTACATATATATTACACATTATATTACCCCCACGACCCATTATTAAAAATCGCGCACTGTGATTTGTTGAAACGCGTCACGTGAAAGACCATTAATTAGCAATAAAGTGGCCAGGGCAACGAACTTTATGTTCTTCTCGCATCATAGCGCACAGCAAAGCGCGATGCAGTATATTAGCGTCGTTACGCATTCTACGCAAAGCACTACGCTTGGTTACGCGTTCTGCAATACTCGCTATCACTTACGCTTTGGCTACGCGTAGGCGCTCCACCTTGAGGTAAACAACTTGAAATATTTGGGCAAAAATGTGATATTTTCTCTTTAAATCGCACTATTTTGTGGTAATAGAATAGAAATAAAGCGAGCAGCATTATCGGATAATGCTGCACCCTTTATTTCTTAAATAATAATAACTTGGTATTGTCATTTAACATACAAAATATAATTATTATTGGCAAAGGATGAAATGACAAATCTACATCCTGTTTCTTTTATCACTACACCAAGTCCTTCCATACAATGATTGAAATGTATGGCACACATACACTGAAAGGTCGGTCTGACAACAGGATTACATTTAAAAAAAAGATATACTTCGTTATTTATTTAAGACAAAAATTACAGTTCACATTTCATCATGTACCTGGAAGAATGTCGTAATTGAGATTTTGGTGCAAATATACTTCTCTATTGATGCTGAAAATAGAAATAAAAACACAATTTCAGCTATCAATCATTCAAGTCAAAGAGCTTCATTTTTGTGAAATGAGCTGTTTGAAATATAAAAAGCGCAAAATGTGATAACATTGATATTTAACTTTCCTGCATAATTAAAAACGATCATATATGCCTCTCTGTTTCTGTGTTAAAACTTCCTTGACCCCCTTTTGCCACGTCAAAAACTTTTTGACCCCCTTTTTTCCAGGGGGTCAAACCCTGGAATTTTCACACCCTCCCCCCACCAAGGTATTTATGAAAGTTCCCCAAAATATATCATGGCCGCCAGAATTGGTCATTTTTGGCAAAGGCGTCGGGAAAGGGGAAAGGGTGGCAAGGTGTCACACAACGGGGGAAGATGCCCACTTATGCCCCTCCCGACTACGTCGCTGGTTTTTGTCTATTTCGTTTTGAGTCTCTTTGGATTCCGGACGGTGTCATCTTTTGTAGGATCCAGAAAATCTTTCCCAGCCATATCTGTTTTGTTTCCACAAGTCAGTATAGCCTCGTTTGGAACCTATGGACAAAAAATAAATGACATCACAAAATGGAAAGGTAGACAATTTGAAAACAGGTACACAGTATGTTTTGATCTTCATATTATTTTTACAGTACAAAGATTGCCGTGTTGCAGCATATAACGTCCCAACCAGTCAACTAGCCATATCTAAGTTTCTCAAAATGTTGAGGCCCAATTAACTGATTTGCTGTGATTTGCAAGCATCATCTGTTTACAAGGATGAAAGATCATGCGAACTATTATCAAGACTTCATGCATTTTGAATCCTTGCTGACTTGTTATTATGAATTCAGATTCATTTTTCTGCAAATCCATTTAGTTTGAGTGATACCATTTAGGCGCTACCTGAAAATGCCTAAATATTGCAAATATGAAAAAAGGGAGTTTGAAAAGATAAAATTATTCGCTGTCGTAGTGCACGTTAGTAACCATTGGTTACTGCTCCAAGCTTGGGCTCATACACCTGTTCCGAATTTTGATATGCCATAGGATTTGCGTTGTGATCATTTCGATCAGTGGTTCGTAACAAAGAAAGCGTGATCCAGTTGGCCTAGCAACGGTCATATTCTAACGTGCATTACGACAGCGAATTCTCAATAAATCAAGAAATATCTGTCCTGGAACTTACCTTATATAGTGGTGTATACCTTGGACAGTGATGCTCCTTCACTGGGTTATTTGTAGCTTTGTTATATGCTGCTACAAACGCCCATCGTCTTCTGTCACTCTTGTTTTGTTCACTCTTATGCAAAACATTACTGAAAAATGTCAATGTCATTATCATTATGATAATAATAATTATCAGTAGTCAATTCTCACTCAATTCTTCAAAGTTTTTCTTCAAAGCAATAAATGTCAATAAAATGTAGGCCTATACACAATCAGCAGAACATTCTTTGTGTTTGGCCCTCTATTTGGTGGCGCTACAATTGATTTCGCGCGGGATATGTGATTGCTGCAATTAATGCATGGATTATTGAAATCATGTTAATACTATATACTCTGCACGAGCACCCGACTAGGCCACCGGATTCGTCTATGCAGGGCAGCCATAATTTTCGACGAAAGGCGCCCAATTATAATGTTTACACATTTTAAGGAAAACTAAATTTGGTGGATGGCAACCACTGAGTATGTTTCTTTATAACATGGGGTGAAAAGAAAGGGGTGGAAGGCGGTGGTACGCATTCAGGGCCGGATTTGTCATTGGGCCAGATGGGCCCGCGCCCGCGGCCCCCAAAATTGACCTGTGCATGTTCCTTTTTAGCCCGAAAATACCCCGTTTTGACTAAAATATGGTAAAATTGCCCAATTTTGCGGCCCTTTATATAGCATTCACCTTTTTCACCTTCATTTTGGGCTAATTTCGCGCGCAAATGTCATAGTAAAATCGGAACAAAATATGCTCGTATCTTTCTATATCATACGGCACTGTCGATCTTATAGTAGACCCCTTTGAGCTCCTTTGTAACCAGAACGTAGCCAATTGAGTGCACATGCCTTCCTCACGGTGAGTTTGGACCTCCAAATTTTGGTCTGGCCCAAGGCCCAAAAAAAGGTAAATCCGGCCCTGTTAACCCAATCGTGAAGCGGAGCGGAGTAGGTAACAAATTAACCTGGGAACCAAGGGAGAACAGTGCCAGTGCATTGATTGGTCACCCCAGGTTAAATAAGAAATAAATAAATAAATAAATAAATAAATAAAACCTAAATCTTGTGTGTTTTTATAACAATGATCTTACCAGTGGAAAAAGAGCGCATCTCCAGGTTCCATTTCCACATGAACCAACGATAGTATGTTGACTGCATGGTTGACCCTCTCCAAATTGGCACCTGTCTGACCACTAACAGCCCCATGGTCAATACGTCCTAGCTTGTGAGAGCCCTTCAACACCTGTAAAGTATAAAGAGGTTTATTGTCAAAACCATGTGCTACGTACCTCCCATCAGAAATCTTTCGCCATATATATCGACTATCTCCAGATTGACACCCGTCTGACCACCGACTACCCATGATCAATATAGGCTTATACGTGCTACTTTGTGACAGCCCTTCAATCACAGTTGTTTGATGGCATGTAGGACCGTATATCATTGATGGCGTTATGTATCTTAAATCTTGTTTGCATCTTTATAAGGGATAGACTAACAAATAGCAAGGAAATTATCCAAAAACTAAATAACTCATGTTATTGGTCTAAATTAAACTTCAAATATAGGTAAATAGCGCCCTCAATTTGCACACAAATTTACAATTTATAGAATAAAAATTGCCACAAAGAGGCTGAAAAAAGATGAAAAAATTGGTTAAGAAAGTGAAATCTATGTTATAAATAGCTAAAAACTACACTACGCAAAAAAAGTTTTTTTATCGTTAAGAAATTTACCCACTATTAAAATCTAGCGACCAATTGTGTACGTTTGCTAAATAATCGCATGCGGGAGATTGTCCTGCGCATTTTGACACCTCAATCACTACCCTACGACACTCCTGAGAAAAGATATGAATGTTTAAGTAACACGAGGTCGAAAAATGAAAATTGCAAAGAAGCCTATTCAATGGTTTTAGAGCTGATTCACTGATCCAAGACGGTTTCATTATTCCCGCCTTTTCAATTTTAATTAAAAGCATTTTAATTGATGCGTGTTGGATAATCCTTTGCTTATTGTGCAGATGAATGATCAAAGACAAAGGTGAGTGGGTACTGCTGTAAGGGAAGCCAACGGTGGACACACAAAGTATTGAAAGACTGGTAAAGAAAGAGATTAATCTCAAGTGAAGTTGGAAGCTGCAGCATGATGCCTGAAATGTGCTCAGCAATTAAACAACAAATGTTATCTGCATGTTTGTTGTTTTTTGTGTTCTTTTATGCTGAAAAGTTGAATAGGCCTTTTTGCAATTTTCATTTTTCGACCTCGTGTTACTTAAACATTCATATCTTTTCTCAGGAATGTCGTAGAGTAGTGATTGAGGTGTCAAAATGCGCAGGACAATCTCCCGCATGCGATTATTTAGCAAACGTACAAAATTAGGCACTAGATTTTAATAGTTGATAAATTTCCTAACCATAAAGAAACTTTTTTTGTGTAGTTTATATGTGTATATAAGTACGATAGCTGTTGGTATTGTCCAGGTCTAGAATTGGAATTATTATATTTTGTTCGAAAAATTAATAAATGATCACATCAAGCAAACGTACAATATAGGGAGATGGTGCAAGCTGCAGGCCAGTGCATTATTAAATCACATTAGTGTACTTAGGAGGGGAGCCTGAGACTTTGCGGGCTCCGTCCCCAGGTTTACACACAAAAAGCACGAGAAAATGCCTATAATATATATTTTGGGCACAGGTCATAAAGCTTACCTGCAAGCAACCATTGCCACGATCACATCTATCAATTGCAACAAATACGGACATCATATCAGGATATAAGCAACCATTGTTGTACCAATATCTGTAACAGAACGAATTCCGATTCAGTTTACATGTGGGCAGAGGCGTGATATGATGCACCTATGAATCGGTTCTGAAAATTGATCCAGCGGGCTATCGATGGTGTTTGAGGAACAAAGTAGGTATATGTGTCATCCCTAAAGTACCTGTTAGACCCGTCCCCCAACTCAACAATGACAACCATCAAATTTACCCCCCTTTTTCATGCAAAATCGAGGACAAAATATGCCAAAAACAACGCCTTTTATGTAGTTTTTAATGACCAGAATTTCAAACACCCCTTTTCAATGATTATAATTTCAAAACCCACTTATCAATGGCACTAAATATTGACATACAATTTCTGGATTTTCTCAAGTACCCCTTTTATCCAAATTTCGCGGACAGTGCAAATTAAATACCCCTATTATCCTGATTTCACTGTCAAATTTCACGGACAGTGCAAATTAAATACCCCTTATTTTGCCAATTTCGCGGTCCTTGCTACTGGTAAAAAAATAACCCCTTTTCTGCGCAATTTGGTACCCTTAGGGTTGTCAACTCTTGTGTTGAGTTGGGGGGCCGGGCTGTTAGATAGGGCCCGTGCAACTTCCATGGCAGTCAGAAAGATACCAATCATGTCTTGAAATCATTTAGGTTTGTATTGGACACACTGACTAACCCATAATCTTGATGCCAGACAAATCTGCCTCCTGTATGAGCTTCTTTCATCATCAGTTTGGTGTGATAATGGTACACCTCTCCACCTAAGAGCTACAGAAATACAATAACAAGAGTTGAGAAGTAGAAGGGTGTCCCAGAATTATTTATACCAGGAAAGATGGATTTTTTAGGTATGAACGGAATTTCTATTGGTCATATTGTTTTGCACTTTAAGGTCAACATATATTTAGCTTTCACAGATTTTTTAGATTTTAAAAATTGGACGTTTCTAGTAGAAGTTAGAGAGGATTGCGTAAAAATGTTGAATTCCAAGTTTTGACAAAGCAACATATTTTGAAAATCTGTAAAAGTTATTTGGAAAATGTTATGCAGTATATTTGTTGTGTCCTGTTCTTACTTCTACTAAATAGTCGATATCTATCGTTTATTTATGATGTTACGAAGCAATCATTGTATGGAATAAAGGATTTGCTATGCTTGAGTGACCTTAAACTATTCTTTCTTTGGCGGCAGTTTTGAAGCCAATTATTGCGGTGTGTGAGTTTCATCATTTGAAATGCCGGCAGATATGGAGTTTTCATAAAAGTATAGAGAAAGTTCTGTCTTCATGTCACAGCATGCACTTATGTACACAGCTACTGTGACGAAGAAGATAAAATTTTACTGCGGAGGATGCTTGAGGAAGTTATATCATCTGTAATAATGACATTTTTGGGTAAAAATTGTGGTAAAAATCACATAAAAAGTATGTTTTTAACCTAAACATCTGATGTCATATTGAAATGTTTCACTCAATTCCATATCAAGAATTATTTAGCATTGTAAGCTCTACATCTGTGCCAAATTGGATGTATTTCCTATAAAAGAATGTAGGATTTCTCCAATATATTGCACAGTGCGGCTTTTATAGTACTTGTGATGTGTGATCATGTGTCAATGTTGCACCCTTGGTCTTTTCATTGTAAAATACGCACCAATAAGTGGGTAAAGATAAGATCGCTCTGTTCGAAATGCCAGGCCACAATATATCGGCCAAAAGGTGTAATTTGCATTTTCCTCTAGCACTGTTTGAAGTTAGAGAGCTTATCCAAATATGTCCAATCTGATTTTCCTGTAATATTATTTCCACAATACCATGAATACCAAGCAAAATGAATACCAAAGTGCATGCAAATTGCAAAAGGTGTGTAAATTTACTATTATAATGCGGAAAATGGATCAAAACGAGAACATAATTTTCGTCAATTTTAACCTGGCATTTTGAGCGAAAGATGAAACCGTCCCCTGTGGGCAGCACACGCCACTGATTTCAGGACGTGACTCTTCCTTTACTCCACTAGGGCCCCTACCCATTCCAATTACCACATACCTGTTCTGCTGTATCCACCATCTTCTGTGATCTGAATATCATACCAGTGATGTCATTGCCAGGGTGATTCCATATACACATATTACTATGTAAGCCTTCACCATCAGGAAGTCCATATGCATGCTGCCTTACGCCATCATCACTCTCCAAAGCTGGTCTTAGAATTGACATCTCTTTCGGACTTAAAATGGATCTGAAACCGTATTATAACAGGTAATGGGGCAAAATGTGTTCGATTAAAAAAGTATTATGGTTACATCTTATTACAGCTGATTTCTTATTGTGCAAAAAAAAAAATTCTTTCCATTTTTATTCCCTGTACTTGGATCTGGTGGTGGGAGAAAAACATGTGTACAAATAATTAACCCTCAATTTTCGCACCCTTATGCCCACAAACTATAATTTTGAGCACTGCACTGCAGGGATTCAAAGTTTTCCAGCCTGTTGGTCATAGTACCAACGCGGAAAACACCGAAAAACCCGGCGGTAAGCTTCAGGGGATCCAATGTCGAGAGACACAAAGACTAAGTCCAAAAGTTAATAGCCCATTTTTTGTTTTGGACGACCGCTTTTGTAGTAAAGCGCCATTTAAGAAAAACATCATAGTCCTGAATTTTTACATACTCCCTTATATAGTGCGACGAGTAGGGCTTGTTTTCTTACTAGACCATCTACTCAGATTTTGATCGTTCAAGAAAGATTAACCTCGAAAGTTCACTAACCGCGCCGCCCAAAAATAGCTCTGGGTGGGATGAGTTTAGGAATTATTTTGCTATTCCTTCTAGTGTTTCTAATTAGAAACCGTCCGCCTACCGGTCGGACTATACAATTTTCGTTGGTTTCGATTGATCATCATTTACCTTACAAGTATGTATCCATCTTCCTTCCATGCACTCTTCATCTCATCCGTCACAGTGAAATCATCATGGTAATGGAAATCTGATATGCGACAAAGCCAATGTCAATGAGTAAAGCCAACTGACGTGGTACATTTGGTTAAGTGATGTCAGGGTGGTGTCATCAGATTATGACGCCCTCTGGATACCACTAGAGGGCGCTGATTTCTCTCTTCATCTTCCAGATGGATTATCGAAATGCTGTTCTTGCTTTTCCGTTATAGAATGCAATATTATGTGATTTGCATAAAGAATAGATTCTTATTTAAATGTTACTTTTCACTGATCACATCATTCCCTTTTAATTTCGACACAAACAAATGAGGTATAATAGAAGAAAAAAAATGCTATTTCATTCCAGCGCCTAAAATACGTGCATTAGCTCGCCGATCGTATTACATGTATTATTGCGCACAGTTTCACTCAGCTGGGACGTATAAATAAGACGTAAGACGAATAGCGATATGCATACAGTTTATAATACATATCATATGTCACTAATATACGTGCACACATGAGCTCACATGCACGAGACGTGTTAGCAATGATTCGATCGGTGAACTCGGATTAAAACCGGAGATCTCCGGATGTAAAATAAAACTGTAATTAGCTTTAGGCTTATCTTTCATGTGGTATTTTAGTATACACCATTGGGCATTACAATTATGCAAAAGGTGATTCGAGGAAAAATTGAGTTCGTCGCGCGCTGTGAAGCAAATAACTACAGGTCTGATCAAATGCATATTATGGCTCGGACAGCCATGTATACATACAATTTTATATTATATATAACAATTACTTGTTCAGCGACTTCGTAACTTGTTGCCACTATAACTATAGTATACTTTACCTCTGTCAGCCATGTCTTGTCTGTATGTTATAAAAACAATTAGTTGAGTATTGAATCACCTAAATCTGGATACCTTCGAAGAACAGTACAGGCCTATATCAGCTGTGCATCAAAAACTGTTTACACAGGTTTAATAAAATTGAAATATATGTATATAAATAAATACCTAGTTTATCTAAATCAAATCACGAATATCAAAGCTTATCAAACTATTTGTCAACAGCATCAGGGGTGAAGGTTATACTCGGTTGCCTTTTGATGGCATGTAAAATAGAAATTTTTAAGTCAAGGTGAACATTTATCTTAATCTTGTCTGCATCTTAAAAAGGGTTAGACACTTTTAAGTGTTATTAGGCATATTAAAATATGCCTAATGGTATTAGAACATGACAAGGAATTTAAAAAAAACATCGTGAAATCATAAGGAATAAGTCATTATTATTTGGATATTTCAATTTAATATAAATAGCGCCCTCAATTTCCACACAATTGTACAGTTTATAGAATAAAAATTACCACAAAAAGGCAGAAAGAAGCAAAAATCTATGTTAAAAATATCCGTGAAATATACATGTATATCAGTGTGATATCTGTTGTTATCGTTCATGTATAGAATTTAACATTATATAATGTTTAATAAATGGCATAATGGGTATAAAGCTAAGGGGTGGTGCAATAATTATGTGTACCCCCGGGGTGGTGAATTCTCAAAATGGTCTGCCAAAAATCGCTTGCCCCCCCCCTTTGGCCGTGCCAAAAATCTTTGCCCCCCCTTTCGACGTGCCAAAAACCTTTGCCCCCACCCCTTTTGACGTGCCAAAAATCTTTGCCCCCCCCTACACATGCAAGATTTTGGGGAACCCTAATTTAAATCCTTAAATTGTCTTATCATATAATGCGAGCGCAGCGAGCAGGAAATTTTGCATATTTGAACGTGTTAGGGCGTAATATAAAATGGTACCCAAAATATCTGTGTCAAAAATTGCTTGCCCCCCCCTTTCGACCTGCCAAAAATCGCTTGACCCCCCCTTTCGACCTGCCAAAAATCGCTTGACCCCCCCTTTTGACCTGCCAAAAATGCTTGCCCCCCCTTTGGCCTGCCAAAAATCTTTGCCCCCCTATAATTCCGGGGTACGCATAATTATTGCACCACCCCTAATCGAGGGTTGGTGCATGAAACATCACCAATAGTTGCCATGTGTCATGATAGGTGTACAATACAGAAAATGTTAAATGTCTATAAGACAGCTATTGCTTTCTGAACCCTCCGACATGTAAATGTTCGAAGTTCAAAGTTTATTTGTTTCCCATCAAAACACATTATTACATTATAAACACCAACATAGGTCTATATCAAAACGATAACCTTGTACCTTTGTTCACGAAATGAGACAATGACCTGCTTTTTGTTAACCTCCATCATTCTTCAAAATGAGCAACATAATGATTGTTGACTTAACACGGTTTGGAAATAATTTCTTCATATTTTTGGTGTTATCTGTCGTTTACATATCCTTCCTAAAACACAAAAGTGCGACCCTCTCCAAACATCTAAATTAGCTAAAAATTTAGGATATGTTACAAAACTATATTTTCTAGAACCTATTTAGAATAGTTTAAATTTAGCTTGTACCGTTTTTTTGTGGCGTCCTTCAGAACGGAGCGGTCCGTTACCAATATAGCTCAATATTTTCGGTCAAATCTCCATTCAATTAACACGGGGAGTTGGCTAGCTATGAGCTAGCTATGCTTTGCCCTCACTCATATTCTACGAAAGTGCGACCCCTTCTGAACATCTAACCTAGCTGTAATTTTAGGTCATGTTAGAGAAATATATTTGCTAGAAGTTTGGAGAATAGTTAAAATATTGGCCGGTTATTTTTCACACAGTGATGTTAACTAGGCAATGCCCATATACCTATAACATACACTGTTTGTAGAGGTCACGCATCAATGGTGAGAGCACTGTGTATTGTGTATAGGAAAACGGACAGTAACTGCAGTATGGGCAGCCTCAGCAGCAAGAAATGGAGGAACACTTTTGACACCTTAGCTGGTAAGTCCAGTGCAAGGATGGCCGTCAAGTCTACACTACATCGGAAGACAAAGCTGACAAATTCTGCCAAATCTTTGCCGCTAAATGTCAGCTTGCCAGCGCAGGAGAATCTGCTACTGAAGTTAAGCATTCAGCAAGGTGCTCTATATGGAAAAGATAGTCTTCAAGGTCAAATATGTTAGGAAGCTTCTCAGGAATCTACAACCAGATAAAGCTACTGGTCCTGACGAAATTCCTGCAAGAGTCCTGAAGGAGTGCAGAGCAGAACTTGCAAGACCACTCAGCCTGCTGTTTGAGCTTTGCTTCTCCAGGGGAGTTTTCCCAAGCCAATGGAAGACTGCATCTGTCATCCCTATTCACAAGAGAGATTCGAAGTCTAATCCATCTATATGTACCGCGCCGCCCATCTCTCTGCTCTGCATCATCAGCAAGGTCATGGAGGCTGTTGTACAGGCCCAACTTCAGGAGTACCTCCTTGGAAACCAACTGATTTCAGATAGACAGTTTGGATTTAGGCAACACCACAGCATAGCTGAGATCCTCACCATTCTGACTCAAGAGTGGTCCAATTAACTCCCTGGACAGAGGCAACGAAGTGCGCCTGATTGCCCTGGACATCACATGCAGGAGCATTTGGCAAGGTATAATGGCCTGTGCTTGAAACTCAAATGAGTACCCGGCAAGTTGCTCACCTGGATTAGGAGCTACCTGACAGATCGTTCCATCAAAGTTGTCCTATCTGGCCAGTCATCAAGTACTTCCTCCATCAATGCATCACATTACTCGTTGATGGTCGATAGACGTCCCAATAAATCGGACTTAGTCACCGGTCAGTTCTACAGCATAGATATCCATGGCTAACGATGGTTAACTATGGAAACATGTTAAAGGACATCAAGAAAATTTTCTAAGTTATTTATTTTGAGCTCTTTCGAGACAAGTAATGGATATATTCTGTAGATTTAGGTTTTGTCTGGTCGTACGGGGCTCAAACTCGGTGGGTGGGTGTAGTTCTGTCCTGGCAAGAAGAAGTTTATGTTCGTTAAGTCATCCGACCCCAGGGCCCCCTCCCAGGGGTCATTTGAGTAAAATAACTGAAAACTGTCATATGGGCATGAAACTAGGTCGTACGGGGCTCAAACTCGGTGGGTGGGTGTAGTTCTGTCCTGGCAAGAAGATGTTTATGTTCGTTTTAAAGTCATCTGACACCAGGGTCCCCTCCCAGGGGTCATCTGAGGTCAAATTACTAAAAGTGTCGTATGGGCATGAAACTTGGTAGGTACAGTCAACATTTAGAGTTATAAGTTTAGATCATTTTGGGGTCATCCAAGGTCACCCAGGGGTCATCTGAGGTCAAATTACTAAGAACTGTTGTATGGGCATGAAACTTGGTGGGTACAGTCAACATTTAGAGCTAATTTTTTGGAAGGTCATTTTGGGGTCGCCAGGGGTCATCTGAAGTCAAATTAGTAAAAACTGTCGTATGGGCATGAAACTTGGTGGGTACAGTCAACATTTAGAGCCAAATTTGTGGAAGGTCATTTTGGGGTCGCCAGGGGTCATCTGAGGTCAAATTAGTAAAAACTGTCATATGGGCATGTCACCATCAGCCTGGTAATTTGGTAAAATATGGTAACCGCCTAGTCTATTTTAAAACTGATGCATCAATGACTATGTTCATCATGTCATTATTGTATCATTCTCACATACATTAGGAAATGAATTTAGAGAATAGAGGCCTTGCATGTGACATATCATCCCGTAAATATGGTGGACTACTCAAATGCATTCAACAAAAGCATGATTGCAATCAAATAGGTTGATGACAACATTTGATTGAATGGACTGCACTCCGCCATAACTACGGTGAAGGACACCGGCTCAAATCCTTTGTTTGGAGCCAATCGATAATTTCATGCAGGGCCTCTATACTTTCTGTTAATAAAATACTATGCTGACCTCACACTCCAGTAATTTCAGATCATTGAGCTCAGTAATACATCAAAGAATGTCTTCCAATTCATGAAAACAAATAGATAATCTGCATATCGGATTAAAAGCTTGAGGCATTTCAATTGCAAGGCCCATTACTTATACACCAACAACAACATAGGCCTACAAGTGTATATAATGTAGCATGTGCACACATTATCATGTTGTGGATGGTGAATCAAGCTGCAGTGCCTACACACATTCCCAAATAAATGTAGTGACCAACCGGTGTTAACTCATGATTGACGTACTGATCATTATGTATGATTTAAACTCATAGGTTTTGGCAATTGGGAGGGGTGGGTTCAAAATGACCCCATAGGATTATACGGGGGTAAAAATTTCAAATTGCTCAAATACCCCTTTCAAATATATCAAATTATTTATAAATAAATAAATAAATAAATAAATAAATAAATAAATAAATAAATAAATAAATAAATAAATAAATAAATAAATAAATAAATAAATAAATAAATAAATAAATAAATAAATAAATAAATAAATAAATAAATAAATGAAAAAAATTGAACAAATTGTAGCGTAGCATTAAAATCATAATAACCATTGCTGGCAGGCGGATTCGAACTAACGATATTAACATTACCAGTATGATGCTCTTACACTGAGCTATGCCATCATCTAGAAATAAGGGTCGAGTTTTTAGCGTATACAGTGTTTGTCTGTGATAATGTCGCCTTGTGAAATAAATAAATATAAATTCTCAATTTTTAATTTAAATTTATTTGATAATTTTCTAAACTATATTTTCTTTAGATCAGGGACAAATATTTCCCCTTTTATCCAATTTGGCCGCTAAGAATCTACTTCTTTTATTACTGATTTAATTCCGCGATTTGTTCCATTAAGCAATATCAAAGATTAATGTCAAGCATCTCACAACAGATATTTAGTTCGCTTAGTGGTTTTGCACAGTGTTTTTTAACGGGGAGGTACCGAGATCGATTCCCACCTCTGCCTGCAATTTTTTTTTCAAGACTGGGAAATAATAACCTGACATTCGCCGCTGAGATTCGTACTGCAGAAGCGGAGTTGTAACTTGTCAAACTTTGCATGCTCCTTCCGTAAAAGGGTACATTATTTTGGCACTACATTATTTCTTTTTTTCCACATTGCTGGTATTAAATATCAAATGGTCATAATTGGCGGTCACTTCAAATCATCACCAACTGAACGAGGTTCAGGAATGTGCTCTCATTGTTAAGTGTTGGTTAACCCACCACTTGAACAGGATTTAACCAAAGCAAACAAAGACTTAAGCTTTTTTACGAATGCTATACATAAGTATAAGCCAGGCGGCGGATGACATGATCGAGCCGGCAACTCGTGAAACCACCCGGCCGTATGGCATTTTCCATATACTCGGTTAGTTTTGTGGGGTTCATTATCGAACCCCAACGGTTTTAGCTTGTATTTATATTATTTATCAACATAGGCCTATTTGTTTGTGATATTTCAAGCGTTTAAAAATTTCAAAATAATCCCATTCAATTACACGGTTGACGATGAAAATTTACTGAATTTAGGGAATGCATGTCATACACCACCTGGTATAAGCTTATTATCCTCTTCAACAATAGGATTAAAGATTGGTGCTTGACTGGAATTACGTGCTAGTGTCATTGGTTATTGTTAAAAGGCAATAAGGTGTGTAATTGCAATATTTCCTCTGAATAGGAAAGACTCTCTACATCGAACCATGGATGCTGGTGGTTCGAATTAAGCCCGATCCTGACTCCACTTCGCAGCGGTATGCGATGCTGCGATGCTTTTCAAACATCTCAGCATCCCGCGATGAAATTAAAATGTACAGGTGGAGTCAGTATCGGGCTTTAGGAATCCAAACCCAATTCGAAATGATGCGCTTGAGAATTCAACAATATAAATAATGGTAGCTCTATTATAATACACATTAATGGTAAAATTCCAAAATATAATACGTTTTTTGCCTTTGCTTGTCACGTGGTAGGCCTATGTTGAAGTTGCGATTATATTTTTAAATAAGTTTCAGATGAATAACAACAAGACAAGTAGCCGAGTGGTCTAAGGCGCTAGGCTCATAGAGTACTAAGCGTTGCGCCGTGAGTTCGAACCCCGCCTCTGCCAAACTTAAAAGAAGTAAATTAAAATTTGACTTTTTTTAATTTCATGTTTTGGGAAATGTGACTGGGAGAATTTATGTATGGTATGGAGTGGTGTGATAGGGCATGTACTTTAACTGGCCGGCGCGGTCCGGTGACTAAGTCTTTTGGGCGTTTTATCGGCAGTCAACGAGTAATGGTTCCCCGGGGGGTCAATAATATTACTGGGCCCACTTTTATTCACCGTCTTCATTGATGATCTGGGTGATGAGTGTGAAAACAAACTTTACCTCTAGCTCTACGCAGACGATTCCACCTTGTTTTGTGAGATTACATCTAGAGACAACCCTGAAGCTGTTACTTCTAGCCTAAACAGAGACCTGGAGAAAATGAGAATCTGGGCAGACAGATGGATATGGTGATGACAAGTACACCCAAATTATTTCCTTATACCGTGTGGCTGAAAAAAAAAATTGTTAATCTTGTTGTAATTGGCTATAGTCCTATACCGAAACATATGCCTGCACAAAACTTAATATCTTCAGATCCCATGTCCAGGGGGTAAAATAACCAGATCAGATGAAACAAAGGGCATTTCCCCACTAACACAATGCCAACTATTTCCACAAGTTTTGAAATACTATCTGGTTCAGAGAACACTTACCCGGTATAAGTTCTTGTATTGTGCCACTCCTCATGGACTATGGCCGGGACTATGGCTATTGTTAACTCTAGTATACATTTAAAAAAAAGACAAACGGTACCTTTTTAACACAGAGATTTCGGACCTTGCTTTTGTTATGTTCTCTATTCGTTTCCACTTGGTGAAAGTCGAACGGCATCGGCATGAAAAGTCTACCGGGACGTAACCAAACCCAGTTTACACGTATAGCACAACCCCAGAAACTCCATAGCGTAAGTAAAAAGTGCTTCTCTTTCGCTCACGTGTCGTCATGCATTTTCTGTCAATTTCTTGAAAACATGTGTCAACCTAATTCTAAAATCTGGAGGAGTAGTAATTAAAAAGAGAGTCAGTCACTTTGAGCGTTGTTTTCACCACTGTTTATGCTCCAATTGAGTAGGTTTGTGTACAATGGGCAACCGTCACTCAGAAGACCCGTTACTCAGAAGACCCACTATTCAGAAAACCTGTCGCCCAGAAGGTCCGCTATTCAGAATTCTGAATAGCAGGCTCGTTATCATTTAAAATGATCCGCTAACCAGAAGACTAATCAGAAGGCGCTACTCAGAAAATATATATTAAACTGAGTAGCGGGCCTTCTGATTAACGGGCCCTAGTGCAGAATCACACCCTCTATTCAGACAACCCGCCACTCATAAAACAGCTGCAGGTTCAGTGGTTATGGTTAGGGCTAGGGTTAGAGTAAGGGTTAGGGTTAGGGTTAGGGCTATGAGTTCTATTTGAACTTGCCTTCAGTTTTCGACTTGAATTTTATTTTACAGTATGTAGTTTACATTGTTTGCTTTTATATTTTGTTGTCTGTCCCTGAAGAAGAGCAGTTTATCTGCTCGAAACGTCGGTTGTATTTTTGTTAACTTTGTCTACCATCCCTGTGGTTTTGGATTTTTTCTAATGCAGACGTAACAGTGCATGTACACCATTCTGGTTTACATACTGCATTAGTTTTTATCTTGTCTTTGTCTTTGTTCCCCACACCAAGTTGGTATACCTGGCTCGAATCTTTCTGTTTTTATATATTCTAGGTATCCTCTTGTATCATCCTTTGACCCTTGGTGTGTTTTGTACCTTGTCCGTTGGAGGCACCATTACCTACTTTGTGTTAGGGCTATGGTTAGGGTTAGGGCTTATAAGGTTAAGGTTAGGGCTTAGGGTTAGGATTAGGGCTTAGGGTTAAGCTAGGGCTAACTCGGTTCTTTCAGATTAAAACAGCTCACTAGGCAGAATTCTGAATAGTGGGCATTTTAAGTAGCGGGTCTTCAACATGTTCAAGGATTTTACACACCACCAGGACCACCTCTCTTGTCATAAAGAAATTTATGCCACTGCCTCCACCTACAGTTATGAAATTATGCACGTCATTTTGGATGAAAAGGCTAGGGGGGATTTGAACTTAGTGGCGCCGGAACTGGGGGCCTGCATGTGGGCCCGGCCCCCTCAATAATTTTGGTGAGTGGGGTGCCCGGCCCCTTCAATAATTTTGACGAGGGCCCAAGTACCCTAGCCCCCCCCCCAATAATCTGAAGTAAAATTCATAATTTTAGGGTAAAATTAAAAAAATTAGGGTAAAATTACAAAAATTTAGGATAAAATTCATAATTTTAAGGTAGCCTAATATTCATAATTTTAGGTATAATTAAAAATGTAGAATTCATATAAAAAATAATGCATTTCAGAGGCTTCAGATGGCCCATATATAGAGAGACTGCACAAAGTCTTTGATATTCCGAAAAAGGGCTTGATTGGAAAAAAAATAAAATTTTTGTCTTAGGCCCCTACTTATTTTGACCCGGGGGGTGCACTCAACTTTCATGGTATGTGCCTGTCAATAGGCCCCTTTTTGAAGTCGCATATACCCGATGCATGACCCCCCTCATAGGCCTATAGGCCTATGCCTTCCCAATGACCCCCTTTTTCTGCCTATAGGCATATGGCTACCCAATGACCCCCTTTGTAGACGCGGCTTCCCAAAGACCAAGTTCTTCTAAAATTGTATCATCAAAATGACACAAAATAATGCAGAAACTTTCAAATTCATTTATTTCAGCAAATCAAGCATTGTTTCTGAAATTTGGGAAATTTGGGACAAGAATATAATATAGGCCTACTGAGAATTTTGCTCAATTTTTTTTCACATCATTAACAATCAAAAATAGCTTTTTACCCAATTTTACATCGACACTAACTCATTTATATTTTTCGCGCCGAAATTTCAATTTTGAGGAATCGGAAACAGGAGTGTCAAGCTACTGAAAAAAACGGGGTCATTGGGTTTAGAATTTGCAAAAATTGGGCACATGACGACGACGTATTTTATGGGAGTGTCCCCCTCCTCCGGGGGGTGCACTCTCTGCGCCCAGACTCTGCTCTGCGCCTCTGCGCCATGCCCGCTCTGCGGTTGAAAATACCACGGTGCACCTTGGAAAAGAGGATTCTCATTGACATTTATAAACAAAACAAACCGGAAGCAAATGCACGCATGCATGCATGTCATATCATGAGGTATCAGAAAAACAGGTATGTCCAGTTCCCGTAATTTGTTCATGGTGTTATTACTGTTATTATAGTCTAATGTCGTTACTTCATGCAGGTGCCTGACTTCTTGCGAAGAAATAGACATCCTTATCATGGAACGCACATGCGCATGTCATTAAAGGCAAAGCTTTTTAAAAGCTATTTATTTAAAAATACAGTGAGTAAGCTTATTAATTTTCTCGGTCGAGATGGCAGGATGGGGGATCTATGTAGGTATGCTAGGTGAATTCAAATTTGCCATCAAACTGCATCATTTTACATATCAAATTAAAGCCCTTAAGTAAAGAAAGCCAAAACTGAAAACATTTTTGTCATAGCACTTTCCGTAACAAAGTTACATCTTGTCAAAGATTGACTTTCATCAAAAAAGATTCTGCTAGCAAAATTCCCCAAAACGGCATTTAGGGGTGTTTCTAGATCTTAGTCTCATGGCGATAGCAGCTTTTTTTAATGGAACTGCTATCAAAATCCCTCCAAAATTCCATGTGCGACTTGATTATCACCCTAAAAAATCATATATGGGTCAAGTGAAGTATAGAAAACATATTTATGTAGGTTTCTTTCACCGACCTATTCTCGAAAAAAAATCAAATTTCTATGTAAATATATGCATTGTGTTTGGGCCCCGGTCTCGGCGAATTTCGCTGACTAGCAAATGTGTTAACTAAGGTTTCCCTGGGATACCTAATCTATGAAATTTAAAAGAAAAGATTGGTCAAGTAAACCTACATAAATATGTTCTCTATTCTTTACTTGACCCAAATACAGTATAGGTACATGTATGCCAGGTGAATTCAAATTTGCCATCAAACTGCATTATTTTATATACCAAATTAAAGCCCTTGAGTAAAGAAAGCCAAAACTGAAAACCTTTTTTTTTTTTTTTTTTTTTTTTCCGTAGCAAAGTTACATCTTGTCAAAGATTGACTTTCATCATTTAAGATTCAGCTAGCAAAATTCCCCCAAAAAGCATTTGGGTGGTGTTTCTAGATCTTAGTCTCATGTTGTTGATAGCAGGTTTTTTATTGGAACTGCTATCAAAATCCCTCTAAAATTCCATGTGCGAGTGACTTACCACCATAAAAAATCATATATTTGTGTTTAAGGATGCACACAGGATCACTGAAGTGTTACATGGTCAAAATTGAGTTTTCATCACTAATGTCATCTTCAAACCGTATTTTATCTTGTCATTAATAGATTTTAAAGAAATCTTAAAATTTGAACCATAAGAAAAGCTATTTTAAAGACCCTTTTTCATTAAAAATTTGTCATAATGCAAAAGCAAATAAATCATTGTTTTCCCGCAATAGATCGGCGTTCTCAGAAGCGCGTACTCAATGCGATACAGCTAGCAAAGACACGCACACATGGTAAACTGGATGGGCGAGGTGATTACTGATTGAGCCGCTGGAGTCGCCAATCGCGATCACTACCGTTTTTTATCGTATTGATCTCTTCCAAGTAAAGCTTGCACCATTGCATTGCGAAACTACGGGCCGACAGACCACCACCGTCCCCGTCCCGTCCAAGAATCAGTAGGCCTACTCGATAAATTTCGCCAAAAAAGTGCTGATATAGTGGTATAAATTATAGGTTTTTTTCTATGAACATATTAAATAGTGAATTTTTTTGTTTGTTTTTGTTTTGTTTTTCAAGTTTCATTCTGAACTTGAAAAGATGAAATTTATCTGTAGAGTAGTTACCCGTAAGAAGCCCTGTAATGATGGCGCAATCTGGTAGATACGATAGAAAAGCGTAGGCCCTAAATATTTTGCTAGTAGGCTAGACTTAGCCCGTATAGTACATCATTGGGCTTATTATTTTATGTTAAAAAATTTGTTTTATTTCATTCATTCATTCATTCATTCATTCATTCATTCATTCATTCATTCATTCATTCATTCATTCATTCATTCATTTCATTGTTATTATTTGATTTACCAAGTTGGTGTAGTTGGACAAGAATATAGGCCTATTATATTAGCTTATATATTATACAGTCCCAGCCTTGGTTTTCGGGAGCCTCTGCGGTCGTTCAGTCTCGTCTTAATTTTGAAGACCATAAAAAATAGGCAAGTAGTTACTACCGGTAGGCCTATATTAGATACCTAAGGCCCTGAATAATGCTTCAAAGTGTTATTAAAACACGGATTTAAGATTCGTTTGCAAACGTTCTCTACTTCTGTTTGACCATTAACGCAATGTCAAAAAACGTTGACATTTCAATACATCATATCGACCATCTTATAGGCCTACAACTTTATGGCAAAAATCTCGATATTTGAAATCGGCATAGCATGCACGCGTTTATGAAAGCATTTTCATGAATGTTTTAATGCTAAATAATAATTTCAAACGAGAAATATAATCGAAAACGCAAGTTCGTGCTGTTTTTAAACCCATTTTAACTACATTTCTAGGCCTATTAGGTCTACAATAAACTATGATTGCGATAAAAGCTTTTGGTTTTACAACACCTTTTGCGAATGTTTTGGCCGAATGCCTTTTTATTTGCAATGTTTGTCTGGCTTTCAACTTTCACGTTTATGTTTTCTGCATACTTTAAAAGGTACATGTAAAGTGCTTTAAAGCATTTTTTTGTGAATGTTTTCATGCAGTGTTTTAAAACGCTCTTTATAGCATGATGCCTATATACGGTAGGCCTACTGCATAAACCACAATCTAATTTAAAGCCATAAGTGTTCCGTTTTCTACTTTTGAAATTCGGTTTTGTTAGGCTATGTAAATTTCCGTGTTTTTCAGTTTTCATGTGACCTCTCCGTGTTTTGCCCGTTTAACATATATATAGGCCTACTTTTTGTCCGTTTTACAAGAAGTTTATTCAAGACATATTACAACTTTTACCCCACTTTTTACACGTTTATTTGAAAACAACAACAAACACACTTTTTTAAATGTTGTTGTATTTTATTCACTTTTTATGCGGTACAAAATATTTTACAACTTAATTGTGACTTTAGGCCTATAATAGGCCTATGACTTTTGTACGTGTTTGATATTCCGTAAAAAGTAAAAAATAAAATATGATAACAAAAAACAATTGCAATAACAAAAACGGAATATTGAGTAATGCGACACATCAGAATCTTTTAAAATTTTACTTGGGATTCCTGTGATGTAGGCCTAGCTATATCGGGCGTTAAAATGCCTATCTTTGGCGCGGACGGGCCGCTGTGGTGCCTCTCAAGCACCAACTAAAAAGAAAAAGCAACGAGTAGTAACAACATCATATTTGCGGTTCAGAAAAGGACAATGAACATTAAAATGCAATATTTGTCAACACCAAAAAAAAAAAAAAAAAAAGAAAGAAAGAAAATCACCAAAAGCGATAAATTAAAAACATTGCATTTTTAAAGCAAAATTATGAAAATTAGTACAAAACAGAAATCGTAATTATCATGATTTATGTCTCAATTTATTCTTCATTTCATAAAACTTCCTGATTATCTGCTAAAATAATTGCTTGTCAGTTATTCTATGCTAATTTTAATGTTCTGATGTCCGCAAATTTTAATACAGAGCATGATCTTTTTTTTGTACGGAACAGGACAAAATTGTGCTTAAATAATGGTTTCGTTCGCGGCAACACGCCCATGCACTGTGCAACTTATTCGCGTAACCTGTCTGTCTGTCCCCGCGCCTGTCGCTCCTCAAACGCCGACGCGACGCCGCGGCCTTGCCGGAAGCTCTGCTGCACCATGGAAACAAGACTGCAGTAAATAAAATGGCTACACCATGTGGATAAACATCTGCAGAATGTGCACGGATAATTTTGTCATATTGCATATTTTACCTTCTAAATCACCCAAAAAATGCCAATCTGCTGCAGTTGGACGCCCCTTCTCATTTTCTAACTTGACCAAACGTCACAAGTCACCGGATTATATATTCATGGAGTAATCTTCAAAAATGGACCTAAAATCCGCTGTATTTGTCTAAATCGCGATTTTCGGCAAGTTCACTTTTGACCGCTTTTAACCATTTTTGGTCCGCCATAGCGTCTAAATGAAGCATCACTGAGGTAAGTTTTTAAGTCAAACGTTTAGATATGGCCAAAATCTAGATAGTGTTTTTCATTTTTTAAATTAGGGCCTAGAACTTTTTTATCACCCATGATTCAAAAATTTGAACACGGGTATTACGGTTTTACTGATTTTTTGCCTATATTTTAAAAACTAAGCTACAAAATTTGAAAAAATAAAAAACACTTTCTAGATTTATTTGTCTAAATTAATAAAATTCATGTTTTACAGTTTTTGATTTTGAAATAATTTTTTATGGCGGACCAAAAATTTTTGGTCAAAAAGCCGCTTTTTTGTGATTTTCTCGAAAATTGTACTTTTGACCCAAAACTGACATTTTAAATGGATTTATGAGCTCATTTCCGTTCAAAAAATGCATACTTTTATATACTTTACATAAATAGTTTTCGAGTTATGAGGTGAATAATAATGGATTATTAGTGATCCTGTGTGCCTCCTTAAGTGAAGTATAGACAACATATTTATGTAGGTTTCCTTGACCGCCCAGTTCTTTTATATTTCTAGATGTAAATTTGTATTGTGTTCTAGGCGAATTTGGCTGACTAGCAAATGTGTTAAATAAAGGTTTGCCTGGCATACCTAAATTAACAGGGTTCGCGCTTAGCTGCGTCACTGCGTCCTGGACGCAATTTTTTTGACTTCGAATGTGGCCCCTGTGTATATAAAAAATTGAGGACTAACGCTTAGGCCAAAAAAAAAAAAAGGTTTGTCTCACGAACCCCAGCATAAGTATGTGAAAGCGATACAGCGTTTTCACGCGCTGACCGCCTTTTAAAGGTTTTTTTTTTTTTCCCCCGATTTTTCCGGTTCCCGATAGTTCGACCAACGTAGTAAAAATGAATTCCTCAATGTCAGAAAACCATCGAAAATGTCAGGCAGCGCGTATGCCATTAGTGTTGCAGATAGCCCAGGCGGCATAGGACACGCAACACGGACGTACGAGGCTGGCGAAGATACAGGGCTGACAGCCCCATTCACAATACACGGTTAGCGATTATAAATGGACAATTAACATACTTGCAGTGGGGTACTTTGCAGAACCCCAACGGTTTTAGAGTAAGATAATTTTGCTTTGACACCACATAACAAATTTAGAATTGTTTGTGAAGATTTCATGATTATGTGTAAATCCAATGGCGACGTCAAAAATAGCGATATCGCATCCACCATCATCTGAGATAGCCCGTAACCCACACCGTAGCCTCAGTCTCGCTAGTTTCACGCCATCCTTGCAACGGCACGGAGCGTAAAGCCGACGAAGCAAAGTGGATGCAATATAAAAGGACTTAGCTACGGAGAACTCTGCGATCGAGTGAAGCCATGTTGTTTTAATAAATTTTTGTATTTTTTGTAGCTGTTTTTTAACGAATTTTTTACCGTTTATTTCAACATGATTTTTTGTATTCGTATAGTTAAAACCAGGGTGGACTGTGCTGAGGAATTGGGCACTGCATCGGTGCGCCGATTCGGTTACTCTGAATGCCCTAAAATGAGTTGGTGTCGGGCGAAGCTGTAACCCGTATTTTCCGGCATCGTAACTTTGTATTTTGCACTGATTTTTAATAGTGATCAGCTCTAGGAAGGCAAATACAATACAGTTACAGAATATTAACATTGTAAATTTGTTGCTTCTCTTTCATTGTAAGACCACTTGTGATTTTCATTTGTCTCAGGCTAAAAAAAAAAACAAAAAAAAACAAAAAAAAAAAACAAAAAAAAAAAAAAACCAAAAAAAAAAAAAAAAAGCATAGCACTTAGCTTTTTTGGCAAATGTTCGTGAGACAAACCTTTTTTTTTTTTTTTTTTTGGCCTTAAAATAACTTTTAAAACATTATTTTAAGACCATAAATTTATTAATTGATTCAATTTTTCACTTCCATGCAGGAATGGGTCTTTGTCTCCATCGATCACCAGGCATGAAGTCTAAATAGCGTTTTTGTCTTAGCCAGAAGTCAATGCATGATGGGTAATTTACAATCCCAGGATGCAATAGGATGTGGACCAATAGATGGAGGGAGTCATGTGGCCACTGGACAGAATGAAGCACAGGATAGATGGCATACTATTCAAGTATTTGTGTCATCAAACTGCAAAGATTTCCATGCAGAAAGAGAAGTTTTAGTGAAGGAGGTAATTTTTGGACTGGATTTGTAAATCAGCTCTGTATTTTTCAATGTACCCTCAAAATCTAAAAGATAAAACCTTGATTCACATTCTTAACACATGATTCAAGAAAACCAAAACTCATCCAAAATTTCCGTCTGTCAGTCCGTATGAGGAAATTATCTTTATTGATTGAATGGTATCACTATACTCATACTCAAAATAGGATCCTAGTTGGCTTTGGTATATATACTATTAGCTAAGTCTATTCAGGCAGTCAGGCACAATACAAATGTATATTAGTATACTCACTGTGCTCAATCCAGTGCATAACGGCTAGCATTGCACTATGCGTGGAAAGGTCTTGGAATACTAAAATTGGCAAAAGTTATGGAAATGTCGTGGAATATTAATTTTGGTCATGGAAATTCAATTTGATTATGGGGATGCCATGGAAATTCAACAAAATAAAAGACACAATTCATGTAAAACTGTCAAATTATTAAGGGAAAGAAGGAAGGAATAAAGAGAGAAAACAAAGAAAGAAGTTGTTTGCTCTGGGTGGGATTCGAACCAGAGACCCCTCGCATGCCAAGCACTGGGTTGGCGACACTTTGCCACAGGTCTTGGGCATCACTGGCCAGCGAAACCGTGCCTATATATATCACTTAGGGCGATTGCACGCACGAACAGCGCATATCAAGTAGTATTTTGTAGTACTCAGGCATGTTAGGGTTAATTGATTGTTCATTGTTAATTGTTCTATATTTATCGGTCTTGAATAAATCTTGATATATTGTTTTACTTTCAGGTATTTCCAGATTTGCGTGAATGGTGTGAGAGACGACAGCTTCACTTTGTCGAATTTGATGTCAGATGGGTAAGTTATTAAAAGTTGGGAAGAATGAAATTGATTAAAAGTTGTTAAGCTGAATTTATACTTGATCGCTTTTACAAAAAAGCGATTCTTATGCATGCTCAATGTTTACTTCCATTTTCAGAGCATCAAGCCGATCGATCGATACAAATCGCCGAGGCAAAAGTGACATCGCTTTTGGGTCAAAACGGATAAATCGGCAGAACTTGGAAAAAATCATGTTGCACACATTGAAATAATTTTCACGAATGCTTTAACTTCCATTGTTATTTCTTTTGTATAATCAAACAACCAGACTACACTCAGAAAAATTTTAATGTTTTGTAATCTCGCATTAATTCCTTTTATAAACCACGACAGGTTGTTTAAGGGATTTATGGTCATAACACTGTGTCGCAGGTGAATATTTTTGATATTTAATGTTGCTCATTCTTAACCAGACGTGCTTTCAGTTGGAACATGGCTCGTATTTGAAGTAACAATCTATGCTGATACAAAGCAGCAAAAATTTAAATGCCATGGTCTACTTTGAGTTTTTAGAAATACCATCGAAATATGTCGCAAGGTTTCATGAAACCTACGTTACCCCGATATGTTAACACGTACCTTAGTCGTTGCAAACACTGGAATTTAACCAAAGTGTCCTAAAATATACTGTTTATCATGCAAGCTAAATGATAGTAATGTTTTCAGGTCCGTATGATTATATGATAATAGTTAATTAGTTATACAATTTAATATTAATAAATGGTGGGCTTAGATGTATTCAAACTATTAGTAAATTATAAAAGTGCAGAAAAACTTTGATATATATTGCATTATACAATGTACTGTATACATTTTATTATTGTAGGGGATTGCTCAAGATAAAGTCTCAGAGGACCAGCTACACAAGTGCCTCAAGAAAATTGATAAGCATTGTCAACAAACCACGATGCCTTTCTTCCTCAATCTTACAAGGTAGGTGGTGAAAAGAAAATGTATCTCACCGCAGCACAGTGTATTTTACCCATACGAAAAATCATTCCGTACTGTGCATGCACAGATCACTGACAGTGACGCACTCAACCAATCAGCATTTGGAAAATCGTTAACCCAATGACGTCATCGCTGCATCTTTATTGACAAAATTCAGAATCGTTCAAAAACACGAGTTTTTAATTGCAAATATTTAATTTTTTAAAGCATGAATGTCACTGTCTATCTCAAATTTACATTGTGTATTATCGTAGCGTTGAATGCGCTGAAGCTTCTGAGGCAGGTCCGTTGCATATTTGGCAGTTCTGTTGTTTTTTATGACATTAAAAATCCATCTTTCGCATGGCCGCTGTGTGGGGGTGTGTGTGTGTGAACGGGGGTCAGCTATGCATGCATGGATTCTGTTGATCATGCAGTGCTGCTGATTGTGTGTACCAATCGTAGCAGGGTGTAAAAATATACAACAATGTCAATGTTTATTCTCAAATATGTTATGGTGTAAATATAAGCATTTGAATAATTAAATAATAATTTGAACCTGAAAATTAAATGAACATCAAAGTTCATTGGTGATTTTTCTACATATTTGACTGTTGTATAAATATGGGTGCTGCAGCTTTGGAGCTAAGGCAATATGGCGCATTACTTTGAAGTTGGTAATGGGTAAATTACACTGTGCACAGTGAACATTGCAGTTGGTGGAAACCCCCATTTTATAGCCATAATGTATTTTCTGTCAGATTTAAATTCTTTACCCAAAATGCTGAAATAATAGTAATAATAACTAACAGGAATGATCGAGGTAAAGTGAAAGAAACCCCACAGGCTATTTTGGCCGTTAAACATGGAGTTCGATATGGGGGACTTAATGTTGTTATACAACTGTATGTCAAAATTTCTCTGGCCAATTTCCTACATAAGATCATATATTACGGCTTTAACTTAACCGGCAGACATGATGGACGTGCATTATGGCTTTAAAGTTAATATAAAAAATATGTAAAAATAAAATAATAAGGAATTTGTAATATACCGGTACTTGTCAAATGAAATCAACATTCTGCATGTGTGAGATAAAAAAAATGGAAAAAAAAACCACTTTTGAAAGGCTGTGTTGATGTGATGGGTCACATGATTTTTACAATAACTTTGAGCTTTGTTGTTTCTTCTGTTTAGGCTAATGAAAGTCGATTCCTTGTTTCCCGTTACCCTACTCCGCTCAAAACCAATTGCTGGCCAAATATTTCATTATTTTGAATAAAATGTTGATTTCTAACAAACTTATATTTAACATACCAATAAATAATTGTGATTTTAAATATATCATAAATCTCTTTCTGTTGATTTTCAGGGATTTTCTTTGCAATAGGAGCATGGTATACATGTATGGTTAATAATGAATTAATAATGAATGCTACTCACTTCTCTGTCCCGCACTTTTTGATCTGCTCTGATCTCATCCCGGAAAAAACATTGTGAAACTTTTGATAATAGTTGTACAATCACCTTCATGTGGTTGTAAACTATATCTGTAAATTACAAACTGTGATTTATCACATACCGTATTTCGTCGAATAGTCTCCCCCCTCAAATAAACGCCCCCACCACTTTTTTCAACCAAGATGTTACAAAAATTCCGATATTTCCATGCTATCTTGTGTATATAGTAAGCTTACCAAGTTGCTCACATGGTCGCGAGTAGCAGCAATAAATGGCGAAAATCTGCATCCGAACCCGGAAGTGAACCAAAAGTCAGTGTCAAAAGGTCATAGTTCGTCATTTTAGCATGACTTTTAAGCTTACCTAATGATTTTAACGGGAATTTTCGTGCTAAAAATGACCTCTAATAAACGCCCCCCCCCCCTTGGGAAAATGTAACGCCCCCGGGGGCGTTTATTCGACAAAATACGGTATATACATGGGTAGTTATCGGTTTACACCTGTAACAGATGCAATAATGAAATGGTATGAAATAATGAATAATGAAAAATGAAATGGTCACCTACACAGTCATGAAAAATTGTGTAACGGGAAACAACAAGGAATTGACTGTCATTGGCCTTATCACTTTTCTGTTTGTCTCAATTGTTCTAAATATTTGGTTTCCCCAAAACAGGTCCTTTAGGATGGAATCAAACCGTATCAGATATAGAGAGACAAACTCAGCACACCCAAAAAGTTTTACAGAAAATGTTTAAATGTCAGGTTATAAAAAGGGTATAAACTTTTTAATATTATTGAGAAAATTTTTTAAAAACTTAATGCAAAACATTCTAACACAATGTTAGAAAAATGTTGACAAAATATTTTGTTGCGAAAATGTTAGCAAAGAAAATTATGTGATTATAGTACTTCATATTTATATTAACTACTTTATTTTATATGCTATTAACTAGTTTATTTTTTATGCTTTACCATACAGTGATCGTAATGCCTTGCTACTAGAATTAGGAGCCACTCCAACACCCGTGTCTAATGATATGAGATGGAACCAAACCATATCGGATATAGAAAGACAGATTCTAAGAAAAATGTACTCTGTGAAAAATCAAAATAGTAAGTTATGCACAATTCAGTGGAAGTAGCACTGACATATCATATCTTAAAGAAATTTAAACACGATAGCCAATATGAAATATGTAGGTGTGAAAGGTGAATTCAAATTTGCCATCAAACTGCATCATTTTATAAATCAAACTAAAGCCCTTGAGTAAAGAATGAAAGCCAAAACTGAAAACCTTTTTGTCATAGCACTTTCCGTTGCAAAGTTACATCTTGTCAAAGAGTGACTTTCATCAAAAAGATTCAGCTAACAAAACAACATTTCGGTGGTGTTTCTAGATCTTAGTCTCATGATGATAGCAGCTTCTCTATGTGGAATTGCTATCAAAATCCCTCTAAAATTCCATGTGCGAGTGTCTCATCACCATAAAAAATCATATATTTGGGTCAAGTGAATAGACAACATATTTATGTAGGTGTCCTTGACCTAGATGTTCTTTTAATTTCTATGTAAATATGTATTGTGTTTGGGCCCCGATCTAGGCAAATTTGGCTGACCAGCAAATGTGTTAACTAGGGTTTGCCTCTCATACCTAAATTATGATACATAATTCAAAGACAATTGGCAGGCCTGTAAATCCGATGTAAATCCCCGAATGGATTTGTGCAAAGATTTGCGTAAAACATCAACAGTAATCCAAATTCATGTGGATTTGCTTAAAACTTCCTGACCCTTTTGACAGTTTTTAGAAGTTGTGAAGAAAATAAGCACTGAGTTTGACCATGGTTAGACTGTATATTACATGCACTTCATTTTTGAAGCAACTGAACCCTCAAAATGGTGAATTAGGTCTACTTTAAATTTACTTCAATCATTAATATATCCTAAAATAAAGTTGATTTGAGGGGGCATTTTAGCTGCAAACAGCAAAAATTGCCATTTTGGCATCAAGAAAAAGATGTGAAACAAAGATGCCTGGTTATTTTGTTGATTATTAGCAGCGTTCGAAATTTTGGTTGTCCGGTTGCCCGGGACAACTAAAAAAGTCGCCGGACAACCAAAAATACTGATTCGGTTGTCCGCCAGACAACCATAAATCTAGCCAAAAGTCACATTTGTAGGCCTACGGACAACCAAAAACTTAGACGGACAACCAGAAATTGTAATCTGGTTGTCCGTGGGACAACCATTTATTTTTCCTAAATTCGAACACTGATTATTAGCCTGATACATTAATCATAAGTGACTGATAGAGGGCAGTATTTCTGTCACTGTTATTTTGGTCAGCGGGAGGTAGATACAGAAATCATGGTAATCCTAAATTTTTGCAAAATTCTCCTGCTAAAATCCAAATTGAAATTTCCAATTTCCTATTGAAATCCATACCCTCTATGGAAGACATGACTTTAATCTCAGGCACAGGGAATGTTGATTTCAAATGGGATCCCATTTGAAATTCACACTCCCAGTGTGGAAGATGAAGATCATGTCTTCCATAGGGGGTGTATGGATTTCAACTGGAATAGCTTATTTTTTTTGTTGTATTACAGCTTTGTTCATGGCTAGGAAGTCTGAGTTCTTAAACACCTTACCAAGTGAATACAAGGATGATTTCTGTGAAGCCAGTGCAATTCCTAATCACAAAGTCGGCCTTTTGAAAGATGTCTTGAAAACTGCTCTAGTAAGTATATTTGATAATCTACATCAAATGGGAACAGACATCAAGAGTGATGAATCAGTAGTAAAATAATGTGACCGGGGGAGCACTCAACATACATTTTTGTTGGGGTGTGTGACTCGGGCACAGAGTGCTGAACTTTGGGAACTAAGAACTGATTTTAGGGCAAACAAGGACTTGATGAATTGAAAATTATAGGTTGTGTGAAGCTTAAAAATTTCATTTTTTTTCTCCAAATTTGAGCTTAAAGATCTATTATTGTCAGAGTTATAGAGGCTTCAAGAACTGGAGCCGAACTGCCGGAGAGCCTGAAAAGTATGCCATTAAAAGTTAAACCTTTGCCTATTACCTTTCTGTGTTATTACCTTTCTGTGTTATTATCCCATATTGAGTAACATTGTTATCCACTATTGAAATTTGATATGGAATGTTCACCCAATGATTGGTCCCATCATGGCTGGACGCAACGTTCCCGGAACCACCGCCTGGTGGCAGCACACGACGAAAGCTTTGATGGAACACCTTAATTACTTTCATATGGAAAAACCAGGTAATGCTCTGAGATGCCCGAGATATCTATGATGTAGCCACAATTTTGACATTGTAGCGCATGGAATGCCTTAAAATGGTTTCAAAAGGGTTTGGAAACGCTGATAAATATACGAAACAGCATAGATCTGGGCCAAAAAAGTGCATTTAATCGACAGATCTAATAGACCTGTGACGTCTGCGTGGTGTCACTGGTCTATACATGTACAGGTAGCCCCCTTCATCTGGCCAGACGCCACCAACAGCATCTATCTCTAGTTCCGAAAAACTCTGGATAAAAGAGGTTGGATTGTAGGATGAATTTATGCTATTTATGCTATGTACATTTTATATTATTATTGTTTCTTTTCAGAACAATAGAATAGTGTGGTATGATTGCGAGTTTGCTGGTGTAGACAATGATGGGAAAGTGGAATTTACAGGGCTACAAGAAAACTTTTATAAGCCAGTGAGTAATAGTTTTGAGATAAGAATTTTTTAACACATCGCAAATGTTAATAAATTTAAAATAGCTGTACACTCAGTCGCTCAAGTGAACAACCGGAGTTTGCATTTAAGTGTAGTATTTATGCTGAAAATTACAAAAATCTTTTAAAAATCACAGGGTTTACCATGCATGCATGGATGTTATATTAGAGAATGTATGCCATGTTTGCATGTCATTGTCAATTCAAAAAAGTTTGCCTCCAGATTATTAGGCCTGTAGCCAGGATTTTTTTGTGGGGTGGTGTAGATTTTCCAAATGTAGACCTTTTCAAGAGAAGTCTTCATTTTGGTCAAAAGCAGACCATTACCCCTCTGTAAATTGATATTTTGCTCATGATTTGGATATATTTATCTAAAATTTTGATGTTTTTGACCAAATTTTACAATATTTTATTGATAAGACAGCCCTTTTGCCATTTGGGGGGATGAAGGTTGTGCATTGGAATATTGGCTATGGGGCTGCACTAACATGACATAAGTATAACAGCCAAAAACTTGCGATCCACTGATCTCCTTTTTGCCTATTTTGATTGTAAAACCTTGGATTGGGTAACTGTTTCCTGTACACATCTACATATTTAGTTACCGAGAATAACCTTCTTGTTAACTATTTTGTTTTCCCAGGTTTTTGATTTCTTTCAAGACAGGATATCCAGGTTATATCCATTGCATACAAATGCATGGAGCATTGACCAAGGACATAAATCACAAAAGGTGAGGTTTTAACACATGATGCTGGCTGCTATCTGATTTTTTTTTATTGGGAGGAGGGTGGGTTATTGGGGGGAACTTCCCTCATCCACACATTTTTTAATGTCATCTCCTTCAAAAGGAAATATAGAGTCCCTTTGGAATTAACAACCTATTGTAAATATGACTCCCAACTCCAACAAAATACATTTTAGACAATGTTACCCAAGAAAGGTGATCTGGATGAGTTTTTACCACATTCAGTATAACAATTTAACCCCTGTTTAACAAGGTGTCATTTTATAGTTATGATTAAAAAGTGCTTAGTATTAACTGCTCCAAGATGGCTTACATGTACGGAGACTTTCAGGTATGATATTATACAGATATGAACTGAGTGTAATGGTCAATATATAAGTATGAGGTGAAAGATGGATCATACATCTATTAGGAAGTGATTTTATTCGGATTATTACACAAATTTAAGACTAATATTTTGTTTAATGTCACTCATACATAAATTCTATTATTTACAAATTAATGCTATATAAGGTACGGAATCCCATTTAATTTAATCAACATAACACCATGTTCTGCCATGATATCCTTAACGCTTTACGCGTCGAGTCTAAGAGTATATACGGAGATGCTGATGGTAAAAGTTAAAAATGGTAATCAACCAATGAACTCTCTAGAATTGATGTATGAGTGCTATAATCTTTTTATCAACAAGCTCATCAGTGAGCACTGTTTGATAGCTCTCAATATGCTGTAATTGTATCTTCTCTTTCCAGGCCTTTGTGAAATCACGCGGTGCAATAGTTCTAGGTCGAGATGCCATCTTTGAGAAAATCAAGAACTACATTGTCGATGATGACATCGACTATGCCTTGGTTGTGTTAGGGCATGCTGGGACAGGAAAGTCAGCCATCTTAGCTAGAACTGCTGATGTGGCTTCCAATATGGCTGCTGAGAAGAGAATCCCTGGGTAAGTTGACTATGTGTTAGTTGTCTTAGGGGATGCTGGGAGTCAGCCATCTTAGCTAGAACTGCTGATGTAGCTTCCAATATGGCTGCTGAGAAGAGAATCCCTGGGTTAGTTGACTATGCCTTGGTTGTGTTAGGGCATGCTGGTGCAGGAAAGTTGCCCATCTTAGCTAGAACTGCTGATGTAGCATCCAATATGGCTGCTGAGAAGAGAATCCCTGGGTAAGTTAAAGTTATGCCATGCTGGGATGGGAAAGTCGACCATCTTGGTTAGATATTGCTGATGTAGCTTCCAATATGGCTGCAGAGAAAAGAATTCCTGGGTAAGGACCTGTTGGTTTCCGTACATTGTCAGATGTAGTATTTAGTGTACCAGTAATCTGCCCATGTTTTAAGCTTCTGGGGGTTGTTGGCATATACTATATACGGGTCATTTTATCATTTCAGTTTCTGGAGCTCTATTGTTCAGCTCTAAGTTTGAAGTACCAGTCAGCTTAATATTTCAATAGAGGTGGATGCCTGCTGTCAATCAAGGCTGGATAAGATATGACTATAGAACACACACAATGTGTGGAACACCTGTGTTTTTAGTGGTCTAGCGCTCCTCTCGCTTTTATGTCCTCTAATACCTATAATAGGTCTTTGATGTCGTTAAAGTGGTTCACATTTGTGTGACAAATTGCCAATTCAATTGAAAAGGTCTCCTCTTTTCCTGTAAAAACGTTGAAAAGCAGCCCTTAAATCACAAAAGGTCCGCTTTTGAGCCGATCGCACCCCAATAAAGCTACTGGCCTGTGTCGCCCTTCCCTCCTGACTTTTTTGTATCAATGTAGCACACCCTATTTCAATTCCTCCCTCCCCTCTCCGAATCAGTATCCCCTCTCTCTCCCCGGCGGTCTCTCTCGTGTTCTTCTTTTTCTAGTCTTTCCATCTGTCCCTCTCCTCTCTTTCTCCCTCGCCCCCTCCCCTCTCTTGTTCAGTCTTTCAGTCTCAAGTATCTCCCCCTCCCTTTGTATGAAATTTATCATTTTGATAAATGCCTGACAAAAATCAGCTCCGCAAAAATAAACATTCAGAATAAACTCTAGTCTCGCATATAGGCCCAACCAATTATCAGATTAGCAATTGCCAGTGTTACGAATGAATAGAATAAATTATCTTCACTCCAATGCAATTCTCGGTATTCGCAATAAATAAGGCGCCGCCAGCAATTTGCGATGTAATCGTGATGTATCATGGGAAAATCGTGATGTATCATGGGAAAAGGTCGACATCAAGTCCGCATAATCGAATATTACCATGCTATTACATAGGAACATGTGACAATATTTTTAGTTTGTCAATATAACGGTATTACACGCAAATCGATAGAGAAAAAATTAATTGTGCACATTTCAAATCACATTATTAAGTATTATTGAGTATCGATTCGCGTGTAACACCTTTATTTTGACAAACTAAAAAATATTGTCACGTGTTTCTATGTAATAGCATGGTAATATTCGTATTGCGCGGACTTGGATGTCGACCTTTTCCCATGATACATCACGATTACATCGCAAACCGCTGGCGGCGCCCTTATTGCGAATAGCGAGAATTCTTTTGTTTTGCATTTCAATGTAACATGATAACCAAATCGCCACTTGCACGTCTCATTGGGAGATATTTGGCTATATCAGTCGCTCTTTTTATCGCCAATATGAAAGACTTTTGCTTATAACTTGGCAACATGGTCAGTATATATTTCAATGCTAGGTTATTTTCACCAGCCACTCTCGCCTAGACGGAAGTGCCTGTACACCAAATGCAAGTCAGTTGAAGCCGCACAACTTATCACAAATAAACACTTCTTTTGTCTAGATTGGCACCAACCCTCTCATCTCATGTATGTTTTCATGTCAGAAATTAACATAACTCACCAAACCAAAAGTCTATGTTTAACTTTTCAGTGAGCAACAAAAGACTAGAATAAAAGGATTGTTCACACGTACATTGCTAACACTTCAAAATAACAATGAGGAACCGAAACTGAAAAGATAAAATGACCCTACATATGTTAGGTCTTTGAAATACCTTTAAATGAAATAACAACACCACATAGAAACCTTTATAAATCAATTGTAACTAATTTACTTAATATCATTGTTGTCCTATACAGGGGTGGTGAGGCAGGCTGGCATGTATTTTACCATTTTGTAGGTGCTGTACCTGGATCGACAGATTTAGAAACGTGTTTGAAACGATTACTCAGTGAAATCAATGCTGTTAATGTAAGTAAATGCAGAGCCATGAAGCCATAGTTAATGCCCATGGGTTTTTTAATACCGTTTGGTGCTAATGGGCTTCGAGTTGAAATCCATAACCAAGTGTGGAAGATTAAGGTGAAGTATTTCACAGTGGGTGTATGGATTTCAACTGGAATAGCCTAATAAGCACAATTTAAATCAAACATTGTCACAATTTCAATGCATATTATTACCATATATGTCAGTGCAACAATATTGTAATATGTAAGTGACTTTTCAGTGATTTTGCAGAATCACAGATTTTGCGTTTCAATTTGTTTACTTATTGGATTAATATTTACTTAACTGTTTTTAAGACGATAAAGTATCTTAGAATGTGCGCATTTGCCTATATTTGCATAATCCAGTAAATAATGTAGTAAACCATTTGTTATTTAAAAGTCCAGTGTAATTGAAACTTAGTTCAATTTCTTTCACTGTGTTTGAGTACCGGTACATGTATTGTTCATAAAGTATCATATTATATACAGGGGAAAGAAGAATTACGGACATACCTGCCTATGCGGGGACTTGAACCCCAGACCTCTCGCTTGTCAGGTGAGCGCTATACCACTGAGCTACACAGACTGTCCCTGATAAACAGGACTCAACTCTGGTACTTATGGATATGAGCAGTCAAGGGTGAACAGTACAAACAACACATTACATACCAGTGTACGAGATCAATTAATGATGCTTATACAATGGCACTGAGCATATTGATAGCTAAGAATTCATAAACATTTGTGTCAGAATATGATACGAATACCACAAGTAGATTGTTGTTTTTCTATAGCCAATCCAATTAACCAAAGTTGAAGCCAAGAACTAAAAAAGGTGTTACTGCATCTTATTGCTACATTAAATATATGTTCCCTATTTTTATGCAGGATACAACAATGCCAAGAAACCTAGATTCAGCCTGTCAGACAACTTGTAGTGTGCTATCTAACCCCAATACAAGACCTGCTATAATAATTGTAGATGGTATGAACCAGGTGAGTTGAGATAGAGCTGTGTCAAGAAGTTAACAAATCTGAAAGTTATCATTAATATACGAATATTAGAATAATGTGATTGATAGATTTGGTTCTCATTTATTTATTATTTATTTATTTATTTATTAGACTTCATCATAAAGTTATTGCACACCAAAATTTTGAAAAATATAAATATAAAAGCTTTTTTTTAAAAAGACCAGCAAATAGGCTGGGATAAACAGGTGTAAATTCACCTCTAGAACCATCCCAACTAGGAAAGACCTAAATTATTTTGAAAAAAGAATGGAATGCCAGGGGCAAGACCTTAAATGGGCCTACAATTTGGGCATCAGCAAGTAGAAAACCAAGTGTAGGTATCAGAAGGAACAAATTTGGAATAAAATTGAGACTTCAAAAAATCCAGAGCTTGATATTTGAAAGAAGAAACAGAATTGGATAATCTGGTTTCCAGAGGCAGCTGGTTCCACAAGGGTATTAAATATGAAAGTAACAGCTAAAGTTAATGTGAGAAGGACCTCAACAAATGCTTCATAATAGCTGAAACTCATAAAATATCAGATCACTTGGGGCTAATTTTCCCTTAACATATCCTTGTCAAATGGGTTTCTCCCAATTTGACTCTAGCAGACTTTAATATATTGAGTGCATATATGAGCCTATTACTTTATATAATACCGTATTGTAAGGTTCAGTGCTGTTATATGTATACACATAGCGCACATGAAAACAAGAAGCATTTTCTTTATAATTTGAATATCAACTTTTCTAAATTTCTCCAACAGTTTGATGATGACCGGGCTGCAACCATTCTAAGCTGGTTACCACGTAGACTAGCCCCACAAGTCCGTGTTATCATATCTATGATACATGAGACTCCTCCGCACAAATCCATGAAGGAAAGAGGGTATAAACCAAAAGAACTCTTTGTCACACCACTGGATGTGAACAGTCGAGAGGTATGTACATATGATGGCCATGTGGTAATCATGTGATGTGCATGTGATGCACAAAGCAGTATTAAAAAGGACAGACACTGTGTGAGCTATCTGGCACACTTTAAAAGTAGAGAGGTATGTACATGAATGATACTTAGCATTCATGTGATGGGTGTATGATGTCCATGTGATGCCAAATTTATTGCCACACTTAGCTGTAGAGAGGAGATCTAGATCAAGTTAATAATGCTTACCCACATTTCTTAACATTAACATTAATAAATAAGTGGAAGAAATTATAGAATCCTGTATCACAAACTAGGACATATATGGCACTGGAATTGTATATACTGTGGTCCACCTAAAGTGCAGTAGAAACATTGATGCTCTTTGGTGATTGCGCTGCAAGCTTGCCAACAAATTTTCTCTTGCACGAGTGCATGTACGCTCTGCGCGATTAAAGGCCCATTCAGTGATTTGCTCATCCGGACGATCGTAAAAATCATCAAAATTCAGATTTTGGTACCTTTGTAATTGGCATAGATGTGCTAACATAGCCTGCTAGTGGTTCGGTCGAAAGCCGTGTATTTTAGACAAAATAAAGCATTTGCATGATTCTGGACTTTTGATACTGACAGTACAAAAAGTCCGACTCGAGATCGAAAAGAAGCTCACTCTCCATCGCACCAACACGCGTTGCGTATTGTTTCTACTACTTATTACATCAGTAGCTACTATTTTAAACAAAATACACAATTTTAACTGTTTTTCATATTTGAATTGACCGTTAGTTTGCCTCGGTGACGTTTAATTGCTTATTTTGTTTTCTACTACAAAAATTAAGCGTCTGTTTTAAATCAATTTAGACTCTACTTCCCCGTGTTAGAAACACTGGACTAGGAAGTTTTTCCAGTCGATTAATTGGCGCACTGTACGAAAATCTCGATTTTCTCGAGTCGATCTGAGTTGAAGTAGAAAACCTTTCTAAAACTTCTGTTTTTTGACTAATTTGTCGTCGATGTATTCAGGGAAAAGTGGTTTAATGAAATTCTGTAGACTTATTCTTTATTTCTAAGCAACTCTGACAAATTTCCATTTTTTTAATGTTCCTGTGAAATCACTGAAAGGGCCTTTAACTTTATGAGCACAATTTGACACTGTGACTAGTAAAATAAGCACCAACATATACCAAACTTGAGACGAAGCACAGTATAGTAATTAGTATAGGCAGATATACATCAGAGAAAAAAACTCTCCTTCTTAACGTCTGCAAAGATTGAGTTGCCATGGTGACAGTGTGCATAACACACTCCAGTGCACAAGCTAATCATATGATGCACGTGCTGATCATGTAATAGTGCATGATTTTGTCACATCTAAGGCAAAATAATATTGTTACTGTTAAATGTTTTCCCTTTTCTGCAATAACCCTTTAAAAACAGGAAATAGTAAGAGAGATGCTTCTACAACACAACAAGCACCTAGATGGTGAGCAGATGACCAGCCTATTAGCCAAAGAGTCTTCCCATAACCCATTGTGGCTTGCAGTTGCATGTGAAGAACTCAGGGTGTATGATATATATGAAAGGATGAATGACAAAATAAATGGTCTGGCTGATGGATTGCTAGAGTAAGTCTTTTGTGCTCTTTTTGTAAGTTGTTTAGGCAAAGAGTCTTCCCATAACCCATTGTGGCTTGTCGTTGCATGTGAGGAACTTAGGGTGATATATGATGAATGACAAATAAATGGTCTAGCTGATGGATTGCTAGAGTAAGTCTTTAATTTGTGCTGTAAGTTGTTAAGCTTGAAATACATGGTGGCTCAATATAAACTACTCTGTAATTGATATAGCCATGCTATGTCTTCTTGAAACATCATCTGCTGGTCTCCTGGAAACAGAATTGCTTCAGATCCTTAATGATGATAATAATTTGTTGCCATCTGACTTTGTGATTGATTGCATTAGTGTTATACTGATTAGCACATATATAGTCCGTCAACTCAGAAGTACAAAGTAAATAGACCTCGGAAACTGGAGGTATGAGAATAATTATTTCAGTGCAATGCGTGTGTAAGTGCTTCTTTGGCGTGCCAACTGCTGTGCGATTTGTACTTGCTGAGCGCACCACGCTCTTTATGCATCACATTTTTAACAGGCAGTGCATGTGACGCAAAGCATCGACCCTGATGCCACATATTTGGGTTGTACTTCTAGAATGAAGCAGTATATATGGTATGGTGTTGATGGGTTTAGTGTGTGGGTGATGACAGCAAATTCAACTTTTCTTAGCATTTTTAACATTATCTTTCTTTCAAATTGGATAAAAGAATAATACAACATGTGTGTCTAATAGGTCTAATAAAAATGAATTGTCTGCAAAGTTTGAATGATTATAATAATAATGTAAATAAATGTAGTATGAGAACAATATCAATTCCTTTTCTTGAAATGTGAAGGTTTGTTCAATCTTTTCTCTCCTAGGATTCTAGAGCAAGTGTTTGAGCGATTTGAGGCAGAAAATGGAGGAAAGTTATTGATAGCCACTCTTTGTCTTCTTGAGACATCATCAGCTGGTCTCCTGGAATCAGAATTGCTTCAGATCCTGGGTGATGATGATAACTTAATGCCATCTGATGGGGAGGGAGCATCATGTAAAGGTAATGCAATAGTTAACGAGAGTAAAAACAAGAGACAAAGAGAGACAGCGAAGGACAGACAGACAGACAGACACCCACACAGACAGACACCCTGACAGACAGAGAGGATGACTGATATATATCAGTGACCAGTGGCTTTACCAGGATATTTTTCTAGGGAAGGGGGCATTGTGGCAAAGAGAGGGGGGGGGCACAAATTGGAAGAATTTCCTCAAATCGGAAAATTTTGGCCCAAAATAATTTAATTTTGACCCAAAATAGTGGATTTGTGTGTAATTTTTTTTCTGACTGGGGGAATAATTAAGGGGGGGGGGGATTGGGGGCATTCCCCTTGTTCCCTTGTGGTGCAGCCACTGGACTGGAGAGACACACAGATACTTGGAGAAAGAGAGGGAAAGGGAGAGACACAGACTTTGAGGCAGGAATAGATAAAAGTTTGCTCTTTGAAATAAAGACAGCAATTTTAGTGACAGACATGCAGAACTTGGTTTTAATACTTCCTGTGCACAACCCATCAATGGAAATATTCCCTTCCCTTCCTAGTAGATGGCGGCCATGGCATGAGCGGCCATCTTGTGCAGTAAAGGTGAATTAAAAATCTTGTTTATGAGGGATAATCATTTGTAATGTTTGTAAAATAATACGTTTTCCCTGGCTCGCATATCCAAGATAGCTGCCATGGATGGGATTTGTCTGTTGGTGCATTATGCACTGTGAGCGAAGTAGTTTAAGTGTTAAAGAGAGAGATAAAAGGGAGTGAGGGGTGGGGAATTGAACCACGCAGAGAGGGAAATATCTTCATGGTAAACATATTTGAGTAACTTAACCAGTAGATCAATGCATGTTGTATTGCCTACAGATGGGGTTCCCTGGCTTTCAATATCCCATTTCACATAATTGTTCAGTCTCGGAATTCAAATTTAAACAAGTCTATCTTTTTTTTCAGATCATGGGAAGAGTGAAAAGAGTGAGAAAGAGGTAGACAGCCTCTCTGTGGATAAGTGGACAGTTGTGTATCGAGCCTTGAGGCCATTCCTGAGGCCATTTGGGGACAGCAAGGAAGGAAGACTGGACTTCTATCATAGAGCAGTCAGCAAAGCAGTCAGGAAAAAGTAAGATTTGTACCATTTGTTCCCCACGGTTGTTTGATGTGATCATGTTTTAATTTTTCTGACAAAACATTATGTTCAATTCTGATTTTTTGTAGTAATTTTTTATTCTATAACTGTACATTTGTACGCAAATTGAGGGAGCTATTTACATTATTTTAAATTTAGATTAGCCAAATAATATGAGTTATACCTTACATTTTATGATATTTTATGATATATAATTGTCATTTGTAAGTCTGTTTGCTGATGTTCTAATACTATTTTACAAGTGTCTACCCCTTGTAAAGATGCAAACAAGATACTGTATAAGTGGTAATTTTCGCGAGGGTTTTATTTTCGCGAATTTCTCAATTAGAGCTCCAACCGCGAAAATAACACCTCGCGAATGTATGCAATAATGTATTACAAGTATAGGGAAGGACTGGGCAATCGCGAAAATAACATTCGCGAAAATGTGTCTCTCACTCCAAATCGCGAAAATAACTGTACGCGAAAATTACCACTTATACAGTATTAGATGAATAGCACCGTCATTGTAAAAAGTTGTTTCTTTAAAATGACTCAGTTTTCAAACAACCGTGTCCCACTGTGATGTGAAGATAATCTTTGGTCATTTTCAGAATTGGTAAGGTAAATTTCTTAGTTTTTTCAGAGTGAAGTGCCCTTCAGGTTTATAAGAGCTTAAGTGATAGACAATTATGGTGATTGGGTTATCAACAATCATGACAACATGATGGTCAACCATTGGTCATCGAGCGCATATAGGGGCAGACACTTTACCTCTTCTATGATGATCACCAATGCATACCCGAACTCTGGACAATTAGGAAATTAATTTTAGGTTTTTTCTGATGAGAAATTTCTCTCTTAAGCAGCTACTGTACCATCAAGTTAGGTAAATGTGAAATTACTATGATGTTTTTGATAATGTTATTTTGGTTAAGAAAATCACCTTTTCTTTGTAGGTACTTATCTGGAGAAGAGAAGGAAAGCGAGCGTCTTTGGTGGCACAACAAACTTGCTAATTATTTCTATGTGACAAAGAATCTCAAAAGAAAAGTTGAGGTAAGTAATATCAATCAGCAAAAATGTTCATAAGAGATTGATAAAACAGAGAAAGTTTGGTATAGTGATGTCAATGCTTTGACATGCTTGCGCTGCAAGCATGCCAACATATCGCCTTTGTATGTGTGTATGTGTGCTTTGCAGGGTCAGCTAGTTAGGGTGTGCTGTTCAATACTGCAACCAGCGAAATATGTACATACACCACTACCAAACTCGAGGTGAAACAGTGTCACCCAGTTTTTATATAAAATTGGATCAATTGAGCCCATATTTATTGGTCGAGATATGAGTTTTAAAATATTGGACGGGACATAGTCGAGTCCAATATTTTAAAACTCATAGCGAGACCAATAAATATTGGACGTAAAGCATCCAATTTTATTATTACATTATTATGTGTTGGATCCAATATTTTCACACACTTGGATTCATCAAAACATATAATAATGACTTATCACACATTATAATTTTCCTGTACCATACACTGTACCTCCGCTTCACCTAATAACTAATACTAATAATCTCTGATTTTTACCGTTCTGTTACATGTAATATATATATTTGAAGATAATTGAACTGTTTGCACCTTGCAGGAGCTTCCGTGTCATCTTGTCCAGACAAAAGATATCTTGAAGCTACTGAAGACATTGACAGATTGGGACGTGTTTGATTTGTTGTATAATGAAGACTATAGTGCAATATTGATGAAATACTGGAGAGAGGTAAGATGTGACACGATCTGGTCCATTTGGGGCCAAAGACGGCTAATTAGAAACTTAGATAAAAGTAAAAATATGGAGTGAAAAACAATAAAATACATTAGAAAATAGAGATCAAAACCTTCATAACTTTAGAACCAAGTATGCTAGACTTTTGGCATTTTTAGTAAGTGATATAGCCTATTGTATGTGTAATTTAATAATTACAGTAACTCAATTTCAAAATTTCAAAAATGCCTCCTTTGGCCCCCATGGACAAAATCGTGTCACATATAAGATATACCACAAGGCAAGGTGGGCACATGGCCAAGGTCCATGATCGTGCGAGGGGGGGATTTGGCAAAAAAAAAGGAACAGAAAATTGGAATATCACACAGTCACACCCTTGGAATTTTAGCATTAAAATTGTAAATTTTCGCTTGCCCCTGGGTCTATTTAAAGACAGTGCATATTTTCAAATGTTAGCATTAAATGCTACGTATGCACATTTCCCAGGAAAGTAAGTGGGACAGCTTGGAATAAACTTAGGTTACAGGAATGGGAGTGGAGTGTAACGCTTCAGAGCCAGAGGGGCCAATCATGTTGCTGGCCTGCAAAAGGTAAATCTGGCCATGTTTACCTCGATAATTCACATGGCAGACTTGATCATACTGATTTACAATTGAGCTCTGTAAATACTGATTTTACAATCAAGCTCTTATAATACCATTGTCATCAAATCCAAAGACCAAAAATAGTTTTCGTTTGTAGCTTTCTTAGATTGACTTCTTTTTCAATTTCTTTCTTTTTATATTTTTTAGGGGTTTGGTGAGGATTGGCAGGCCAGACTCCGAGATGCTTATCAAGATGCCATCCAGAGGGATGAAGAAGACATGACAGATGATGAGATATCAAGAAGATGTGAACAAGTCTCTAGAATACTGTAAGGGAACACTACTCTTGATTCCAGAAAAATATAGCACTAATTATTTGGAATTAAACAAATATTTTCTAATATTATCAAATTAGCTAAATCCTAGTTCTTTAGTTAGGCCATATTTTAATATTTTTGCAATTTGAGGGAAATGGGCCAACAACATGCAATTTTACATGTTTTCTTACAATTGTAGTCATAAAATTCCAAGACTTGACACAAGTCTATGCATTCAAAATCTGGAGTATAAGCTAAGAGTTAGCTCATAATTTTAATATTTTATTTTATTTTTGATAATTGGTTATGAAAAAGATTAGAAAATATGTTTATCAACAAATAGAATACATAACTTGAAATTAGTCTTTGTGCAAGTCTTTGGGCTTGATTGTCACAGCTTATAAAAAATGCTCTAATAAGGTATGTTTTTGGCACTTATTTCCAAAACTTGACCAAATATAAAATGCACCTTTCATTGCCAGTTAGAACTAGCTAAAGATGGTGAAAGACTGATGGCCTCTATTGAAGGTTTGCCAACTTTACAACCTGGTAGATTATGAAGCCCAAGTCTACTCTATCTTATTTTCAAGGTCTTTGATTTGAAAATTAGTATGAAGATAATATTTATTACTTGTTTTTATTCTTTACAGGATGCATGCAGGCAAGCATGATGACTCCTTTTCATTCCTTGAAAGAGCCATGACACTAGAGACAGAGAAGCTAGGTGGTCGCCGGGAGAGATTAGTAGAACTCTATGATCTGGCTGCTTCCATTTATGATGATGTAAGTACAGCGTGTCCCAAAAGTAACTTAACATTGTGAATTTGCCATATCTCAAATATTTCCTACTTCATACGAAAATGGAGAACATATTCACATAGATTGATCTTTTAGAATTATTCTGATACCAAAAACAGCATTATTGATGACCCCTTGACCTTACTGTGCGACTGTACACATGTGTGTATCAAACCCACAAAAGCAAGCTCATAATTGTTCTTTGTTCAAGCACATGAATGATGTGCTTCCCTCAACATAAGAGTTGGTTCACTCACTGCACACGCTACATTTAGGTATGAACATTCATGGATTACCTGGCCTAGCGTATGCGTGACTACTGTTTCAGATTATAATTAGGAATTATTGACAATATTAAACTTTACTTTAAAACAGTTGAAGTGAAGATGAATTTCCTATAGATCAACGGATTCAGATTCTTTGCCGAGACAAAGTCGGACAAACTCACTCAAGCAAAGTTTAGGGAACATTTTAATGTAAATTATGCACCCAGCTGAAATACAATGCAGCAACTAGTGCAGAAATTCCTATTAACTGGATCTGTTCATGATCTACCTCGGACAGGACGTGGAAGAACAGGAAGATCGGCTACAAACATAGATGTCATACGAAGAGTGGTGGCGACAAGCCCAAGACGACCAGTACGTCGACTTTCAATGGAGCTAACAACGTACTCACGTACAACTGTTCATCGAATCCTCAGAAAAGATCTTAAGCAGTTTCCATATAAAATCCAGATAAAACAGAAAATGAAGATTACGCATTGAAAACAAACACACAATCAAACAAACATTGCAAAATTAAACAAAACAGATTTGAAAAGGATCACGCCTCAAATGACAAGACTTATTTTGCGTTAAAGTGGGTTTTACGGTACGGTAGATATCCGTTAATTTCATGCCAGAGGGTCATGACCACATATAGGCATGTTTGGTATCATAACATTTCTAAAAGAATTATCTACATACTGTGCAATTTTTGTAACAACACTATTAACACAACGCAAGTTATGGCCAATTCACAATGTTAAGTTACTTTTGGGACACCCTGTATATATGATTGAAAAATAGCTGTTTAAATTTTGAGTGTAGGAGTGGGTGGTGGTGGAGGACGGGGGTTTACTAGTGTGTGCACTTAAAAATCCCAGCAAATGAGGACAGTACAATACATAAGAACCCTCTCTGTAGTTGTTGACACATGCATAGTGGACGTCCATGGTTCCTGGCTGGTGTTTCTACATGATAAATAGCATTTAAGCATTAAGACCAATGACCGCAGTGGAGGATATAGGGTCCACTTGTGGATAGTGAAATCTACGTCCACAGTAAGGTGAAAAACAAAATTAAACATGGGTGTCCATAGTTAAATGGTAAAAAATGTGTTTTGGTATTTTATCTTGCACTTAAGTTAGATCAAACATTTAAATTTTGTATTTAAATACAAGGTAACTTTACCAATCTGTTTTGTTTTATTTGATAGAAACTGAAACTGTACCAGTTTATAGAAGCTTTTCAACTTGCTGAATTACGGGTTGCAATTCACTTTGCCAGGAAATCCATCAGTATACGTGAAACATTGCCTGGAAATGTACATAAGGTAGGATTATAATAACAAGGTTTAGCACGTAAGTGGATTCAGGTGCAGATGTAGTTGGCATACACAGAGTATGATTACTGTAGATTGATTGGACTGAAGGCATCTTGTACTAAGCAATTGCTAGGAGCATAGTGTTGTTGGTAACATTACTTGTCGCCTATCAGAAAAGCGATTACTGATATCTGATTAATAAGTTGCAGCATGTATTATGCTGGTTTCATACTTTTATGCTGCTTGCCTCTAGGCGGCATGATGCATGAGCAGTGCAGCCAAACGGACACAATCAAGGCTTATGATTGGCTGATACGTCATGCTGCTTGCCACAGTGGCAAGTGGCATGCAAGTATGACAGGGGCATTAGCGTCAAATCGCAACCAGTTGACTTGAAGGCTACGTTGTCGCTTCATCGCTAGCCACTACTGGATGCTGGTGAAATGCTACCAGTGTTTGATTACTAGCGATTTTTAAATTGCATGTTGTGACTGCTTGTATGATATGCTCTTTAAAGACTGACTTGATTACATGGGCTTAATATGACAGTTGCTTTCTGTTTATAGCACTCCCCATCAACCTTCTGCCTAAACTTCATTGATTTGTTTATGTACCAAGGTTGGTCCATAAGGGACACATGCTTAGGTATGGACAATCCATGGTCCAGACCTTTGCAAAATGCACAATTCTGGCTAGCTTAGCCTATAAAAAGCATGTTAGCCCATGGAGAAAAATAGCAAGATATAAAAAGAAGCAAAGAAGAAGTTATTCTCCTCTGGATGAAGTCTTTGCCAATCTAAATATGTATCCTTACTTTAAAACAACAATTTAGCAGTTATGAGGCCCAAAAGTGTCCATAATTCCAGGGTTAAGACCAACCTTTAAGCCATATTGTATGATCTTCTAATATGAAATTGGTTTATTTTTTTCAAACCTGATTTTTTGGTATATTTGTAACTAAGGTAAATTAAGGACATTAAATACCCCATATAACTCAATGTGATATGATTAAAATAGCGTGTGGGGTTTATTTCACTTCACATTATTATTTTGGCTTAAAATGGACAGACACCTTTCCTGACAGATATAATTACAGCATAATATTTTTGAGTAAAGAAAAACCAAATTAAAATTTGATGGAAATTGGACGGCTTCAATATGACTTCACCCTGCTCTACAAATAATCCTATCAGTTGGAATGCCTTGTATCTTGCAGTTCAAGCTTGGTAAGACTCTGATGCAGCTTGCTTTTAACCTTGAGGCCTGGATGGAAACAGGAGCAGATAACAACTTGCCCGGGGAAGAGGCTGTACAACAAGGAAAAGAATATATCGATAGGGCTATTGAGATATTTACTGAGGTAAGAATAAGATTAGTTTTTCATGAAGAAATATACTCTGATTTCCTGTGTCTTTGGACTATCACCCGTTTCAAAAGATATATACTCAATAGTGCAAATCATTTCATCTAAGCAGCAATTTTCAGGAAAAAGTGGATTTTAATGTGTAGAATTTGAATTTCATAGTGCCAACATCTGAGGGTGGACTTGTTTGTTCAGAAGTGCACCTGTTTTTTTCTGACTTGGCATTTAAAGGTTGGGGATACAAAGGGCTGTCAAAAGGTGGCCTGGCGTGGTAGTGGGAGATGGTATTACAGGGCCCTGTTCTTAAAGATGCATTTGCAAACAAGTATTACATGTATGTTCAAGCTGAGAGTACTAAATGAAGAGAGGTGCTACTTCGATCGCAAAAGCGAGGACAGTGTGAGCTAGGTACCTGTATAAGAGTCTGTTCGTCACACCGCAAATGCCGAAAGGTGATATTAATTAGCTATAATGTGACGTAGCTACGAAAAGGCGGTGTTATTGGATGTATGTTGTTCATTGGGTGGAGCCATTATGCCCATATTAGGCTGTTGTTATTATGCAGACGTCATGCTCTGCGAACGGTACAAAAAGGTGACTTATAGATCTATCACGTAAATGGCAGTAGACATATTGCAACTGACTGACCTGCACTATTTGTCACGTAGACAGACCGTGACCTGGGTAAACACGTACAAAGCAGGAGATGCAACTGTTACACAGGTCTTGTCCTCGGAATCGGTATAGGCAATTTGTACAGAGTACCACTAGCCTGGTTCAAGGTACAAGTAAGACTTACTTGCATAGGTCATGATAACCCTTTGCCCAAGTAATAGCTTCCAATCTGGTCAGCCCTTGGTATAGACCTTTTCAAATCGAAGTTTTGTGAAGTTTGTTATGGATGACCGATTCTAATTCCGGGTCATCAACACTAACACAAACACAAAGATTACGATTGAACACAAATTTGTGTGAAAGACACGGTCAAGCATTGGGTATGGCTTGTGCAAGAGATTGATATGTATATTGCGAAGACCACACAAAGACCAAATCAAATGTGCTGCAGACGACAAACATCTGCATTTTTGTTTCTTTTGCTGTCACATTGTGAACTGCCAAATATCGGAAGTGTTAGTTCAATACCTTGAGAAAATGACTCTGTGATGAGTCATGTTGATTTTGTCTAAATATGTCTTATTTTCACTCAGAAGGGTATGTGATTCCGCTTGATTCATTGTGCACCAATTTGACCCCCTAGCTTACAGAATAAATACTGCAATTTTCCAGTCTTGATTTGAAAAGGTCTATTTGGCCTGTTGGAGATTCATGCATGACTATATATATTTTGGAAAGGTACAAGTAAAGTTTTCATTGTAATTATGGGCTAAAGCTAATGTAATTATAATCTGCATGGTTGGTTAAATTTTCAGCTTGGTGAGTATGGTATGCTGGCTGATGCTACCATGACTAAAGGGATCCTAGAACCAAGAGGATGTGAACAACAACTTGAGGTAATTGTGTGAGATGCTTTTTATCTCTCTGTGTCTGTGATTGAACATGTGTTTTGTAACCATTGGACAGCTGATGGTTGCATCATCAGGCAATAAATGATGTTACTGTGATATTTACATATTTTAATGATTAGCTCTTTGCAATCTGTAAGAGACAGGGTCAATCTCAAGCTCCAAAATGTTTTTATGCTAAAAACATATACTTCATACCCTCTTGTAATTTTAAGAACTTAGGGTTACATGACGAAATAATGGTTCTACAAGGCTTCATTCTGGTTAGGCAGTGCTGCCGACCTGGAAATATTGTGGTTGCATCACATACTGATCTATTTGATGCAATATAGGATAATAATGAGCCAGTCACATAGTGCTATGTTAGAAATTGTATTGTACACAGCTATCATTATGGTTTATGAAACAAATTGGTTTTTTCTTGGCCTAGAGGCACAATATAACTCAAATACAACTTACAACATTGATTGAAGGGACATAGTCCAATTTCTTCATGTTCTGTGTTCTATCTTATATTAAGGCCTAACAACCATTAAAACAATATGTTTCCAAATTTTGAGTTGTATTGCTCCAGCGGTTTTCATATGAGAAGCAAAAATATGTACAACAATGCCCCATAGGATAGTACATACTTCTTGTTGTAGTTACCACAATTCACCATGTTTTTGTTCATACCATCTAAAAGAAACATATCTCTGAGCTGGTGTTAAACTTTACTGGGGTAATAAGAATAATATGAACTTTCTCCTGACACCAAAATGCCAGTTTTGATGAAGAGAAATGAGGGATGAGGCTGTGATTGGGTTACACCCCTTTAAGTGAAGAGCGTGTGTGTACCAACAAGGATACCAGATATTTACTCCTTTATTGATATGTACACAGATTTGTATGGAAGCATTGGAGCAGTGTCTGCAAGCATATGGTGAAAACAGTGTGTTAACTTCAAGGCTGTATCTCAATATCGGGATCTTCCATGAGGATAACAGGAGGTTTAGAACAGCGTGTGAATGGTTTATAAAGTGGCATAGAGTGTGTGAAGAAGTAAGTATCCCATGACTATGTATAAGTGTGTTAACCTCAAGGCTATATCTCAATATCGGAATCTTCCATGAGGATAACAGGAGGTTTAGAACAGCTTGTGAATGGTTTATAAAGTGGCATAGAGTGTGTGAAGAAGTAAGTATCCCAGGTGGGACTTCATTTTCGAGAGGGTTTTATTTTCTCCAATTTTGTGAGTGGATGTGCAGGTGCGAAATTATCAATACGCGAAAATACAGTTTTTATATAAAATCTCTTTACAAAATTCCGCAAATTAAGCAACTCGCACAATTTCTAAAAATTGCAAAATCACAAAAAAATCAGTACGGGAAAATAGCAGCGAGTTTGTATGTACACCAGTACTTTGAGCAAACACTAGCGATTTGAAGCTGCGCCCACTGAAATGCATGTTGATGGCACTGCCATATCAGGGTGAAAATGGTATAGTCTGTTTTGAATGAAGTAATTTTGGTAGCATAGGAATCTTTTTCCACCACTACCTATGAGTCGGGCTATGAGTCTACATTTTGTTTTAAGAAAAAACATTATTTGGTCAAATCAATTTAAGTAAAACATTTAAATTTTAAACTTGAAAATTCATCTTGTAATCAGTATAAATCATTTTCATTTTCTTTTCATCTCTAGGTGTTTGGCTATCACCACCCAAAGACAAAGCGTGCTAGAGACACACTAGACCGTCCTAGGTATTTGCAGATTCAACAGTTGATTGCAATGGAAGAACTTCAAAATATTCTGGAGCGACAAATGGAGTTGAACCAAAATGAGTAGCGCCCTCTAGAACTGATAACAGTGGACAATAAAAGCACAATAATAATGACATGACATTACACCTCAGTAGCACCCTCGTAAATTAATGGCAGTGGAATCACTGCATGGCAAGAGGCAAGGAAAATCCTGTGAGCTTTTAGTGCTTGGCTTAAATATTGTAAATTGACCTTAAAGAATTATAGGAAAATCTTTGGTGGCAAAAATGCATTCAGGGGTCAAATTTCATAATTGTTCAGATCTTGTTGTAAACTACACCAAAGTATTGCTCTGATCATAACGATTCAGAAAAAGTTTGGTTTAAACCTATCTCAGATGTGTGATTCTTGTGTTATGAGGAAAAGGGTCAAAGGTCGCAATTTTTGCAACCCAAAGATTTTCTGGTATTTCAAGGCCTTCAGCAGAGTTATATAACTTGGTTCCAAGCCTAAATCACAATTTATAAATAGGGTAAAAAATGTCACTTTCCAAAATATTGCCAAATAATGAAGAAAACTGGGAGGTTGCATGCATGAGGTCGCATCCACGATATAGATTTGGCCAGAATTTCTTACGTCCAGGGATAACGAATTAACATTTCTGTACATGTATCATGACGATGTTTAGCACATACTGACTTGCTTTACATTTGTTTTTCCACAATTGAATTACGCACTGTTTCTTGGAAATCAGTCTATGTAAATGACTAAAGTTGGATTAGAAGTACCCCCTCTGGAATACTTGTTGTCAGCCAGGAAATGCTGTTCTGGCTCTGCCCTTTTATTTACTAAAGTTAGGGCAACTATTTTGTTTATCAAGAACTTTGCTGTATTTGCCTGGGTCTTCTCAAATGTGTACAGGCTGTTCAATATTTACATAGGGGGTGGAAATTTTGAGGCAATCTGAAATTTTTAGGGATTTGATTGGGAATCTGAATTTTTTATTTGAACCATGAGGGGAATTTTAAGTTTAAAATGGAGAAAATTGGGAAAACAAGAAGAATCCAACAATTTGAGTGGATGCGAGAGGGGAAGGCAAAATTTTGTGTTGATGTTTTCTTCAAAACACCCATTCCGCTCGTGGCAGAATATTGAACATGGGGGAATGTTAAGTTTTAAAACAAGAGGGAAGCCAAACATTCTGAGTGGATGCGAGGGGGTAAGGCAAAATTTTGTGTTGATGTTTTCTTCAAAACACCCATTCCCCTTGTGGCAGAATATTGAACAGTCGCTAATCTCTATGATGGTGACACTTTAGTCAGAAATGTTTGAGGCAGGTAAAATATATTTGTTGACTGAAGGTTTAAAAACAATGTTTTTTATAATAATTTAGCAATTTTATCATTATATTTAAACCATGTCAAAAAGTGTAAAGTTAAAATTAGTGCATTGTTTAAAAAAGCTATCAAGTTATTTATTATATTTTTGTAGATTTTAATAATGCATATTCAACATTGTATTGTTATTATTGTTGTTATTGTTCTAATTATAATTATAATTATTATTGTTATTATTATTATTATTATTATTATTATTATTATTATTATTATTATTATTATTATTATTATTATTATTATTATTATAGTTTGGATGATGACTATGAAATGAGCTCTGATGTATGTCCTAATGTTTGTATGTGAAATTAAATGAAATCATTGATCCCCAACTTACTGGTATAATGGTATTGCATAATAGCATACCTATTCCATTTTTCATCCTGATGTGGCAGTGATGTCAGTGCGCATTTCATTGGGCGCAGCCTGAAATCGCTAGCATTCGCTTAAAGTGCTGGTGTACACGCACACGCTTAAAGATGCCGCATAGATGTGTGAGTGGAGCAGCTGCTTTAACGCGTTGACATCATTGCTATATCAGGGTGAAAAATGCTATACATGCAGTATTTATAATATAATAGAGAGATTGTGATTTCCAAGCGTAAGATCGTACTCCCGTGCAATCTATTCAAAATCCCATCATAGGAGAGTGAATTTGAACAGATTGCACAGACGTTTGATATGTATGTTTGGAAATCGTAATCTCTCTAATATGTCATCATAAAATATAACATGATATAATCTAGGGAATAAGCATGGAGAGGGAAAGGGGGACCCAGCTGCAACAAATTTCAAAATGTGTATGCTTTTGGTTATAATGTTCCAAAATATTAGTGGTCCTAATGTGCAAGCATGTCACCATATTTGTAGTGATCTAGCTGGGTGGGTGTAGAAGAGGGCAGCTATTCTCCTGTGGATATATCAGGGATCAAAATAACTGGTATGGTACCTTCATTCATTTGCAATCTGTACTCTTCTATATACAGTGGCGGCACCAGGAATCTTTTTTGGTGGGGGGGCAAAGTGAATTTCAGGGGGACAAAATCAACAAATTTTGCATAAAATTGCTAAAAAGTGGAAATTTTCACAATTTTGAGTTTTTACTGAGGGAAACAGGAGGCAAGAGTTCTGACTGGGGGTATTTGCCGTCCATGCCCCTGCCACTGTCTATGTACCACCATGATACACATTGTTGTTTCTAGAATCCAAACCACTGGAGCAAGTTAAAGGTGGATAACCTGATTGACAGACTCATCTCCCTACTTGACTTCATCAAAATGCAGATTTTGGTATCAGGTGTAAGCTCATATTTTTCTAATTAACATATTGAAATTAGGCCTTCCTAATCGGTATATTTCTGAAGAAATCATCAAAAACCTGTCGAATTAGTCTCAACTGTGGTTTACCATGACTAGTTCAACTCAAAATTTGGATAAGACTGGGTGATGGGCCTCAATGGGAAGTAGAAAACATCAGGGGATTCAATTGGACCACCCACCATAAACATGCTTGTATAATATCTGTATAATTTGAACCTCATACAAAAACATAAATTATTAAAGGTGTTTGGTGTAAAATCAAAGGTTTATTTGTTCAACCTAAAGTCCTTAAATGTATTTGGTTCAGTGCACAAATTAAGTTTGAAAAAGTTAATTTCTTCCAACCTTTGTCTTCAATGAGTATCAGACTTATTTTTTTAAACGAACTCGGTGTGCAAATATCATATAATAAAAAATAAGTAGGACTACTCAATAAATTTTGAATTAAAAATAAACAAGGATTTTTATCAAACAAAAAATTTTGCAGTTATCATGATAAAGGGAGAGAGGGGAGGTGTTGGTGTATATCACATGTCATGATGTGCAACTTGTGTGAACTACATGTAAACTATGTAGAGTCCCTTTTATTTGCTAGTTAGAGCCCTTGATTACTATTACATAACACAGGTGATAATAGATGGTTTAAACATACATTAATCAGAAACAACTTTATGTAACTACCTAACATTTCTTGTTGATTAAGTATGTTGAAATGAGAAAGATCTCCCATTCGTATTATACATGAATATCCATAGCAATGGGCAATTCCATTTGAGATCCTCACTCCTGCTGTAGAAGATAATGAAAATATAGGGTCCACAACTTATAAGTTCCCCCTAATACTTTTTAGAATAAGTCCAAAAATATTTTATGAAATGTAAAAAGGTATGCATAGGCCTATTTGTTTTACACATGTGGACCAATTTATAGCATCACAGGTCATTGCGTTCAGTCACAATGGTTAATTGTGTAAGAAAAGAGGCAGTTTTAAAAGTTGCACCTGACTCCATAGCAGTCAGGTTTTCTTTAACAAACACATGAATTGACCTGGCCTACTGTATTGTTTAAGAGCTGGCTCCTGTGGACTCAGATGCAACTATAATTTGGTCCATATGTGTAAAACAAATAAGGCTACCCATACACTTTTACACATTTTCATTTTGTCAAATATTTTTCTATTTATTTTAAAAAGTATTTGGGGGGAACTTATTAAGTTGTGGACCCTGTATCTACCATTCGGGGAGTATTAATTACAAATTATTCCATTTGAAATTTATACTCCCCCTGTGCAAGATATTTCCAGAATCTTCCACAGGGTGGAGTGGAGAAGGAATAGCCCAATGTTTTTATACACCTCAACTTCCCTAACCTCAACTGTCCCATTTCGACATACGATTTTTACATTTGAAACATCTGTCCTAGCGAAATTGTTAAATAGAGCACTTTTGGCTACATTATTGGCCCAGGGGGTCACTCTCACACAAAAGTGCTACCCACCCGTGTCCGACCACCTCTGAAATGCACCCTTAAAGCCAAGAAAAAAAATTGTTTGCTTGCCCTCAAATGAATTTTAACAATTGGGTCGGTCGGTCTGGATTTCTTTCTTTTTTATTTTTTATTTTAATTACTAGCAAACTCGAAGGCTCAACATATGAAAAATGAGACAATTTTGGTGTCAAATAGAATCAACTAACATTACAAAACAACTAAAATGTTGAACACAAGCTCTAAACTGCATTTTATTTACATCTTCAGAATGCAAAAATTGGAAAAGAGAAAAAAAACTTTTTCAGGAATTTCCAAAAATAGGGTCGGTATTCTTTTGTACAGTAAATAGAAAAACTGATTTCCAAAATTAGGTCGGTCGGTTGAGGGCAAGCAAACATCTTTTTTTTTTGCCCAATGGCAAATTTTCTCATTACCAAATTGCAACGCTTAATGGCGAAATTTAACACAGCAAAATCCTACCCTGAATAGAGTAGCACATGCAAAAACTATACCGTAAATGGCGTCAAGTGGTGTAAACAGGAAAATGAGCTAATTTGATACCCAAGGTGTCTTTTTGATGTTGCAGACCTATATATACTAACTTAAAGAAAACATGCACAAAGGTAAAAAGCATCAGTTAAAAAGTGGTGATTTTTATCAAATTAGTGCAAACTCTCTCAAACAATAATATTACTAAACCTAAACGTCTAATGATTTGGCTTGAAAAAGGACCCCTAAATGGCGATGCCTTCTGAAAAAGTACCCCTTTTTCAAAAGGATGTCGACAATGCTGTGTGTGAAATACATACCCTTTTAGATGTTTTTCTTGAATGCGGGTGTGTAGCAAGTAAAATAGTGAGTGACCCCCCTGGATTATTGCCTTCAATCTGTGATGTATAATTTGTGTGTTAGGCCAAAAAAAGAAACATGTTTGTTTCTATTAGCCTGTATGCTTTGCATGCTGGAGGCCGTTTTTGCGCATTGCAATTTCTTTTTACATTTGTGCTCAAGAATCATTAAAATTAAAAAAAAAAAGAGAGAAACAAGCTAAAAACAGGGCTAGAAATAATTACACAATCAGCGGAAGCAACCAGAATGTGTACAATCACAGGGTTAACTAACATGGTAGCGAGAAACAACAAATTGTTAAGTGGTTCCTGTTGCACATTTGCAATTTTTTTGTATTTAAAATAAAAATTTGAAAACCACTTTGCGCATTGCTCTTTTTAGACCTGCTAACTTGGTTTTATGTTCTGTACTTTCAAACAAGAGTTATGGTCGAGTGGTTTTTGGATTTTACCAATACTTTATTTTGGTACATTATTTGTATAAATTCAAGCCTACCATTTTGTGTGATAAAGACACACAAGATGTGACACAAGATATGATAAGGATACAGGATGAGAACTTGAAGTATTTGTTGAATAAGATAATATTCAATTCAATTAAGCAATAAAAATTATGAACACAACTGACCTTGTGAGTAATTGAAATCACTTTATATAACGTGTGCATGTCTGTTTTCCCCGGATGTCTGCCTGAGTAAAAGTGCAGTATGTGTCAAATGTGGGCTATTACACTTTAACTTCACACTACCGTTGTGGAAGATATATATTTTGGGAAATATCTTTCATAGAGGGAGTACCAACTCTAACCAACTATTTGAAACTCATCCTCCCTCTGTGGAAGATTCCGCTTCAATCTTTCTCAGAGGGTGTATGAAATTCAAATGGAGCTGCTTAATGTGCTCTTTCCATTTGAAATGCATGCTCCCTCCCTAGCTGATATTTCTGAAATCTTCCACAGGGGTAGTGTGCATTTTAAATGGAATAGCCCAACAAAACAGATGCTGCCTTTTTAGCATCCCAGCAAATACAAAATGTTTTACAGAAAACGTTTAAATGTTAGGTTGTATCAGCGGCGTAGCTGGGATTTTTTCCCTGCACTTGGGGGGGGGAGGGGGGGCGGGGGCCCAAATAGACAACATGCCAGCTACGCCACTGGGTTGTATAAAGGGTATAAAATGTTTTAATAACACATGGAAAACATTTTTGAAAACTTGATGCAAAACATAATGTTATTATGAGTTGATGCACTATTTAACAAAAATGTTTGCCATATAATATTTTGCAAAAACATTTTGACGTCTACATAATGTTGTAGTGTTATTTTTGTTTTCATATAAAACGTTTGAAAAATGTTTTCATGACTTTTATTATAACCGGACATTTATATGTTATTAAAACGTTTTGACCAAAACCAAAATGCATTTAAACATGTTTATAAATAAACGTTTACAAAACATTTCTGTGTTTACTGGGATACAGGTGTTAACTAGACTTAGCTGTGGTCTAAGACCACGAACACAGCCGTGTTTTGACGCCTTAATGACCTTTGACCTCAAAATATATAAAACGCCCATAGACATTGGCTAATGTCAATGAATGGGTCCAAGTGGCACCACTTTGCTATGTTATTTGTGGCAGAAAGGGGCATTTTGAAGGTTTTTCGTCTCAGACCGGAAGTGACCCCTTAATGACCTTTGACCCCAAATGAAAAAATACCACATGTACAATAGGTAAACACAATTCACGTGTGAATATACCATCACCCTCCAATGTTTTTCTTAGCAAATAAAATTTTTTGAAGGTTTTCGTTTTATACCGGAAGTGACCCCTTAATGACCTTTGATTCCAAATTTGTGAGGACCCCATAGACACTGGGTAATAACAATGCATGTGTGCAAGTGGCGTCACTGTCATACATTATTTGTGGGAGAAGAAGCATTTTAAAGGTATTTCGTTTAATACCGGAAGTAGCCCTTAATGACATTTGACCCTAAATAAAAAAAATACCACATATGCACAGAGTAACTACAATTTATTTGTGAACATACCGTTACTGTCCTACGTTTTTCTTAGCAAATAAAATTTTTTGAAGGTTTTTCGTTTTATACCGGAAGTGACCCCTTAATGACCTTTGACCCCAAATCTGTGAGGACCCCATAGACACTGGATAATAACAATGCATGTGTGCAAGTGGTGTCACTCTCCTACGTAATCTGTGAGAGAAGAAGCATTTTGAGTTGAAATCACGTTTTTAACCCCTATGACCCCTGCTTGACCTTTGACCCCACGAGTTTCATATGACATGTAGGGGCATGGTCAATGATGGTTGTGACCAAGTTAGGTCAAAATCGGTACAAGCATGTAAGTGCTAGAGCAAATGTAGTGGTCGGCAGAAGAAAGAAGAAAGAAGAAGAAAGAACCTGTAAGAAAAAAAGACACAGCCGTGACTAACGTCACGGCTGTGTAATGAATCAGTTTGCTCAATGTAGTATTTAGGGGGGGAGCTCAAATTAAGAAGTGATGGGTGTGTGCTTACCAACTTATGTAGGGCATATTGCTGATGAATGGAAAAAAGAGGAAGGTCATTGGGTGCTAGCCTAAGTCTATTGACTTGGGTGAGACTTAAAAAGGGGTCACTTGAGTGTCCCGACTAATGTGGGAATAAATGTCCGAATCTTTTTCAAAATTTAAGAAATAAATAAAGACACGCAAACAAAAAAAACCCTGCACATGAACCCAACATCGACAACAAAACATGCAGGCACAAGTTTGATATAAAATTGGATCGGTTGAGCCCATATTTATTGGTCGAGCTATGAGTTTTAAAATATTTTACAACTCATAGCTCGACCAATAAATATTGGGTGTAAAGCATCCAATTTTATCATTATTATGTTTTGGATCCAATATTATCACAACTTGAATCCATCAAAGCCATGTTTCTATGCATTTAAATGTCTATAATATAATAGCTAAATGCACAGCTGAAAGAGTGCTCAATACCTAGGTAGAGCAAAAATACATAAATTTAACACATTTCCATGATATGGGTTGGTACCCTGGGTTTCACGTCCGTTTACTACGGGCGATCATCAGCCAACTGATTATTTCTTTTTTACACGGCTTGTTACCTTTCTCCTATGACGACAAGTCGATATGAGTTCAGATTTCTTATTTAAAGTGTTTTGATTATTGATGATTTCGATTTTCTCCTCTAAGCAAAGGTTGCATAACCCCGATTGACGCATCGATGTATTTGACCTTTTTACTATGTCCCATCGAATTTCAAAGTCCCTTTCCTCTTTCTTTAATTTCCATACAAACTTGGAAAGTTCTGTTTCAGTTGAGTATTTTTCGTGCCGGAATGATTTAGTATGATTATGGTAACGTGTTTTAAATGGGCCACCAGATAGGCCTACATATACATTTTTTGTGTCATTCTGATGACACCGTAGCTTTGTATATTATGGAACTGATGAGGCAATTCCCACGGAGCGGACATGACCCTTTGACCCTACAATTGCACATTTTTTTGGGCGTGGTTTCCTGTTTTTCATTCCTGATTACTCTGGTGTTGTGCGCTTTGATTTTGCTTTGCATGTTGGGCATGCAAGAGTAACTCATTTTAAAAGAAGTAAAAAAGAAATAATCAGTTGGCTGATGATCGCCCGTAGAAAACGGACGTGAAACCCAGGGTACCAACCCATATCATGGAAATGTGTTAAATTTATGCATTTAAATGTCTAAATAACCAGGCCCCTACATATCTCACGGATCTTGTCCAGCTACTTCAGGATGTAGCTACTGGAGGATACAGACACAGACTTCGTTCTTCTACTGATGCAACAAGACTTGCTGTTCCTCGATCTAAAAAACGAGTCGGAGATAATTCCTTTGTTGTTGTTGCACCTCGCCTTTGGAATAGTCTCCCCGTTGACATCAGGGAATCGGCGTCTGTGTCTATATTCAAAAAACGCCTGAAAACACACTTGTTCCAGAGTTAATTTTTCTGCATTTCTTTTTACACAGCGAATTTGCAAATTCGCTGTGTTCTGTCTTTTGCCAATTACAAGCCGACGACAAAGTCGGCTTGTTCTGTTTTACGCTAATTCTTTCTTTCTTTCTTTCTGGCAATCTGCCTCTTCTTCTACAAACAAAATGCGCCGAAGCTCTAATTAATACATGTTGGTCACTAGTGGCATGGGTATTCAGGGTGTTCACAGCTTGATCATTGCTTGACCTTTGACCCCGTATGCAATACAAACTAAATTTGAACAACAAGATATGTCAAGTTATAGTGCTGCATATGATAGACCTTAGTGAGACAAAACGTACGTCAATGGTGACCTCCTTGTACAATGTTTACTTTGGGGTCAAAAGGTCAAAATGTGTAAAATTTCAAACAACGAGGTATAGCAAATCTGAGTGCTGTATATGATAGACCTTAGTGAGACAAAATAAAAAGTCAATGGTGACATCTTTGTACAATGTTTACTTTGGGGTCAAAAGGTCAAAATGTGTATAATTTGAAACAACGAGGTATGGCAAATCTGAGTGCTGCATATGATAGACCTTAGTGAGACAAAACAAAAAGTCAATGGTGACCTCTTTGTACTTGGGGTCAAAAGGTCAAAATATGTAAAATTTCAAACAGCGAGGTATGGCAAATCTGAATGCTGCATATGATAGACCTTAGTGAGACAAAATAAAAAGTCAATGGTGACATCTTTGTACAATGTTTACTTTGGGGTCAAAAGGTCAAAATGTGTATAATTTGAAACAACGAGGTATGGCAAATCTGAGTGCTGCATATGATAGACCTTAGTGAGACAAAACAAAAAGTCAATGGTGACCTCTTTGTACAATGCTTACTTTGGGGTCAAAAGGTCAAAATGTGTAAAATTTGAAACAACGAGGTATGGCAAATCTGAGTGCTGCATAGATAGACCTTAGTGAGACAAAACAAAAAGTCAATGGAGACCTCTTTGTACTTGGGGTCAAAAGGTCAAAATGTGTAAAATTTTCAAACAGCGAGGTATGGCAAATCTGAATGCTGCATATGATAGACCTTAGTGAGACAAAACAAAAAGTCAATGGTGACGGTCAAAGTTTAGGGGTCAAATTTTGAAATTGATCAAAATTGACCCATTAATGTTATATTTATTGCCGGCGGCTTGTACTCAGAATCTATTGACTCTAGTTACCTAGCCGGGACACCGGCTAGGTCTTGTGATGCTATCGGATCTTTCTTACCTAGCCGGGATACCGGCTAGGTCTTGTGATGCTATCGGATCTTTCTTCTTCTGGCAACACGTGCGTGACTTGCCACGTTTCGCCCTAGCTCTGTTATGCTTTGACCGATTTTGACCGTACTTGGTCACAAACAACACTGACTATGTCCCCACATGTGACATGACATTGAACTCCATTTGACCTTTGACCTGCTCACAATGGCAAAAATGCGATTTTTACTATAAAATGTATCTTCTTCCACAAATAACATGTGATGGTGACATGCTTAGGTCATGTGACTTGACTTTGGTCGGTGCCTATAGGGTGTTCACAGATAAGGGGTCAAAGGTCATTAAGGGGTCATTTCCGGTCTGAAAGCTAAAAATATTCAAAAAATCACTGTTTTTACAAATTACATAGCAGAGTGTTGTCATTAGCACACATGCATTGCTACCAACTAGGGTCTTTGGGGTGTCTACAGTTTTGGGGTCAAAGGTCATTAAGGGGTCGCTTCCGGTCAAAAACCAAAAATCATCAAATATGTTCATTTTTTTATATCTCAAAACGTAACCAGACCAGAGTGATATAAACTTCATATATGCATTAGTGTTACCCGATGTATGCACAGTATTTTTTATTTTTTGGTCAAAGGTCATTTAGACGTCATTTCCGGTTTTAAGCTAAATAACTTCAAGAATTTTTATCTCCATAACTAAGCATAGTAGATTTTTTAAATTTTTTCTGTAACAATGCATTTTCTCGGTGTATATGAGGTTTTTTTTATATTGGGGTTAAAGGTCATTAAGGAGGTCAAAACGTCAAATTTGCAAAAAAATTTTTAAAATTACAGAAAAGTAGGTGTATCTCAGCCTATGGAAGACGGATAAAGCCCCTGCTACAGTGATGCACCATTAATGGTGTGAGATGTCTATAATAGCCGGTCAAAGGTCAAACTTTAAGTTAAGACTGGCATTTCCGGCCCCGGCTAGGTCCAGATCTGTAACCAGATCTAGTTCTTTCTTCTTCTTTCTTCTTCTTCTGGCAACAAATTTCAAAATGCTTCTTCTCTTACATGTTACATCCTACAATGACGTCACTTGCCCATATGCATCGGCTATATCCAGTGTCTATATGGTGTTCACAGATTTGGGGTCAAAGGTCATTAAGGGGTCATTTCCGGTATAAAACCAAATATGTTCAAAATGCTTCTTCTTCCACAAATTACATGTGATGGTAACATGCTTAGGACATGTGATTTGACTTTGAATGATGTCTATAGGGTGTTCACAGATAAGGGGTCAAAGGTCATTAAGGGGGTCATTTCCGGTCTGAAAGCTAAAAATATTCAAAAAATCACTGTTTTTACAAAATACATAGCAGAGTGTTGTCATTAGCACACGTGCATTGCTACTAACCAGGGTCTTTGGGGTGTCTACAGTTTTGGGGTCAAAGGTCATTAAGGGGTCACTTCCGGTCAAAAACCAAAAATCGTCAAATATGTTCATTTTTTAAATCTCAAAACGTAACCAGACCAGAGTGACATAAACTTCATATATGCATTAGTGTTACTCGATGTATGCACGGTATTTTTTGTTATTTTGGTCAAAGGTCATTTAGACGTCATTTCCGGTTTGAAGCTAAATAACTTCAAGAATTTTTATCTCCATAACTAAGCAGAGTAGATTTTTTTATTTAAACTGTAACAATGCATTTTCTCGGTGTATATGAGGTTTTTTTTTATATTGGGGTCAAAGGTCATTAAGAAGGTCAAAACATCAAATTTGCAAACAAATGTTTAAAATTACGGAAAAGTAGCTGTATCTCAGCCTATGGAAGACGGATAAAGCCCCTACATGCTACAGTGATGCACCATTAATGGTCTGAGATGTCCATAATAGCCGGTCAAAGGTCAAACTTTAGATCTGGCATTTCCGCCGTATCATTAAAAAAAAAACCAGATCTGTAGCCAGATCTAGTTACCTAGCCGGGACACCGGCTAGGTCTTGTGATGCTATCGGATCTTTCTTCTTTCTTCTTCTTTCTTCTTCTTCTGGCAACAAATTTCAAAATGCTTCTTCTCTTACATGTTACATCCTACATTGACGTCACTTGCACATATGCATCGGCTATATCCAGTGTCTATAGGGTGTTAACAAATTTGGGGTCAAAGGTCATTAAGGGGTCATTTCCGGTATAAAACCAAATATCTTCAAAATGCTTCTTCTTCCACAAATTACATAGTACGATGATGTCACTTGCACATATGAATCGGCTATATCCAGTGTCTATAGGGTGTTCACAGATAAGGGGTCAAAGATCATTAAGGGGGTCATTTCCGGTCTGAAAGCTAAAAATATTCAAAAAATCACTGTTTTTACAAATTACATAGCAGAGTGTTGTCATTAGCACACATGCATTGTTACCAACCAGGGTCTTTAAGGTGTCTACAGTTTCGGGGTCAAAGGTCATTAAGGGGTCACTTCCGGTCAAAAACCAAAAATCATCAAATATGTTCATTTTTTTTTATCTAAAAACGTAACCAGACCAGAGTGACATAAACTTCATATATGCATTAGTGTTACCCGATGTATGCACAGTATTTTTATTTTTTTGGTCAAAGGTCATGTAGACGTCATTTCCGGTTTTAAGCTAAATAAGTTTACGAATTTTTATCTCCATAACTAAGCATAGTAGATTTTTTTAATTTAAACTGTAACAATGCATTTTCGTGGTGTATATGAGGTTTTTTTATATTGGGGTCAAAGGTCATTAAGGAGGTCAAAACGTCAAATTGGCAAAAAATGTTTAAAATTACGGGAAAGTAGCTGTATCTCAGCCTATGGAAGACGGATAAAGCCCCTACATGCTACAGTGATGCACCATTAATGGTGTGAGATGTCCATAAACTTTAAGACTGGCATTTCCGGCCCCGGCTAGGTCCAGATCTGTAACCAGATCTAGTTCTTTCTTCTTTCTGGCAACAAGCTCTAGCTCCGCAAGGCATTGGCAGATTTCAACCATACTTGACCCAAATGACCACTGGGCTAGTGCAAAACTTCCATTTGACTTTGACCTGGCTGTGACCTTTGACCTAGCTACAATGGTCAAAAACGTGATTTTTTCGTCTTTTTTCTTGCAAAACGTGACATTTTGCGTGAAGTGCCACGTTTCGCCCTAGCTCTGTTATGCTTTGACCGATTTTAACCATACTTGGTCACAAACACTACTGACCATGTTCACACATGTGACATGACATTGAACTCTATTTGACCTTTGACCTGCTCACAATGGCAAAAATGCGATTTTTACTATAAAATGCCTCTTCTTCCACAAATAACATGTGATGGTGACATGCTTAGGTCATGTGACTTAACTTTGGTCGGTGTCTATAGGGTGTTCACAGATAAGGGGTCAAAGGTCATTAAGGGGGTCATTTCCGGTCTGAAAGCTAAAAATATTCAAAAAATCACTGTTTTTACAAATTACATAGCAGAGTGTTGTCATTAGCACACATACATTGCTACCAACCAGGGTCTTTGGGGTGTCTACAGTTTTGGGGTCAAAGGTCATTAAGGGGTCGCTTCCGGTCAAAAACCAAAAATCATCAAATATTTTTAATTTTTTTATCTCAAAACGTAGAGTGACATAAACTTCATATATGCATTAGTGTTACCCGATGTATGCACGGTATTTTTATTTTTTTGGTCAAAGGTCATTTAGACGTCATTTCCGGTTTTAAACTAAATAACTTCAAGAATTTTTATCTCCATAACTAAGCATAGTAGATTTTTTTATTTAAACTGTATAAATGCATTTTCTCGGTGTATATGAGGTTTTTTTTTTATATTGGGGTCAAAGGTCATTAAGGAGGTCAAAACGTCAAATTTGCAAAAATGTTTAAAATTGGCCCAATCGAGCTCAAATTCAACAGGAACGATTCTTACGACATTCTTAACATGTTACAAATATCTATGACCCCAAAGGTCAATGTTTACTTTGGGGTCAAAAGGTCAAAATATGGTTGCCAGATAGCTATTCGCTGTGTACCCAGATTCTATTGACTCTAGTTGTTTTCTGTATTATTGCTTGTGTATTGCTATATTATGTTTTTGTCACTTTTGTAAGGTGCTGTGTGCTCCGTAGAGCGCCCTATAAGTATTATGTAATAATAATAATAATAATAATAAATAAAGCATAATATTGGTTTTAATTGTAATAATTTTCAAGATCACAATTTGCCATTCATGAAATAGGCATCTTCTTTTTCTTCTTCATTATAATTATTTTATTGTATGTAGTGCTTTTGACATTTTGTTAATATTTGTTTCAATATTAATTTTCTTCTAAATTACAAATAGCATCCACGTCTTCTCATATTCAGTTTAGAAAGCTATGCTATGTTTCTATGCCCTTACCAAACATGAATGCCTATTTGGCATTCTGTAGGTATTCGCCAAGCCCTCGAGTGCCAAGGATAGCGGTACTAGGTGGTCACTAGCACTCAGCAGCTAATGAATGCCTATAGAGCTGGTTCACAGGCATTCCGAATGCCTCACAAGAATGCTACCTAATGCCTATTTACTCATTAAGCCCTTGTTAAAGCTCAATACTATTAACTTAGGCATTCTTAAGCATTCATAACTTAGGCATTCTAGGATTAGGCGGTTTGCTATAGGCACTCAGTGGCATTCGGATAAGTCATAGGCATTCGGTTAAAAAAATTCTTAAGTAATAGGCATTCCACTGAAAAATTTCTAAGTATTAGGCATTCGGTTAAAAAAAATCTTAAGTAATAGGCATTCCACTGAAAAATTTCTAAGTATTAGGCATTCGGTTAAAAAATTTCTAAGTAATAGGCATTCCATTCAATTAGGCATTCTGCTAATAGCCTTGACTAGCATTCCTTAGTGGTTGACCCAAGGGTCAAACAGGTGCATGATGGGAATATATTTCTAACTGCCATTTTGAACTGGTGTGAATGCAGAGATGATTGAATCTTAATCCTTTCATGTTTCCAGCTTTATTATAGGCCTTATTTTTCACTCTTTACATTTGGGATATTACATGACAATGCATATTATGTGGACAACATCATACGTGTATGGGATCCATGTATAGTTATCTTTGTGTGCAATAATATGCCACAATATGGATGGTGTAAGTATAGGTAAGCTTAAATATGACTAGATGTAACTTTGAATATAGGTTTTTATGTAGGCAGTTTCTTGAAATATGGAATGGTCTAGTCCCGGGGGTCTAGTGTTAGGAAGGAGGAGCTAGTTAGCATATTGGGGCATTATTATTAACATTAATAATAATAGTGTACATTTATACCACACACAAATCCACTAAAAAAGCACTTATATGGCGCAAAATTAGGGGAAATTGTCTTTTTTTCAATTTTGACTTCATTTATAATGAAGGGAATAGTTTGGACCTCCACAGTTGTTGATAAGAATTATTTAATTTGTTTCCAGGAGTCAATTTGGAGAATTACATCAAAGAATAAAAAAGATAAACTATATAACAACCATAGCAGTGGCCAGCTTTCTGGTGTTTGCATATAGTTTGTGTGTTAATTGAGACAATAATAATGGTATCCTTTGATTCTGATATATTAATTCAAGGGCTGATACAACCGTCTAATTAGAGGGCTAAAGCAACTACCTTTATGTGATGGGAAATTGGGAATTCATTGAAGCATAGTTCGCATTTGAATTGGAAGGCCCAAGCCTCAAATTTACTCACTTTTTTCCATATAGACAAAAGGCGCAGTGATTTATCCATCGGATGTGATTTCGTCACCAGATGTTACATCTTTGCGTTCACTCAATTGATGTCAATACTGAATTCTAAGCTGATTTGACAATTATATCGTTCAACCAGAAGACTTGGGAGTCACATCTCCGCTAGTGTCTACACTAAACATATCATAGACTGGACAAAGACAGACGCTGTACTGAACTAAAATGCCTCTGCGTCTGTCACAATGGATAAAAAATGGAGTATATTCTGGGCTTACCATGTGCGATTTTCTGCAGTGCATTATATTCCTATTCGTCACTCTCGTATAATTGCTTAGCCAGCATAGTTATATAATTAGAGTGGTTCAAGTGCTTCACATGTAAGTGGTTGGAATACCTATAAGCGGTTGAAATGCCTATAGGCGGTTGGAATGCCTATAGGCGGTTGGAATGCTTCTGAGGCGATTGGAAATTTCATTGGTGGTTGGAGTGCTTCATAGGTGGTTGGAATGCCACTAAGTGGTTCGAGGGCCTAGCTCATTTACATATTTCGCCTCTGAGGAGGGCTTATGAACCACTTACGAACCACTAGTAGCGGTTGAGGGCTAAATAAGTGGTTCGAGTGCTAACCTGTAGGCGGTTGGAATGCTTCTGAGGCAGTTGGTATGCTTCCTAGCGGTTGGAATGCTTCCTAGCGGTTGGAATGCTTCCTAGGCGGTTGGAATGCTTCCCAAGCGGTTCGAATGCTTCCTAGGTGGTTTAAATGCTAGGCGGTTTGAATGCCTCCTTGGTGGTTCGAATGCCTCCTTAGTGGTTCGAGTGCTTAGCTCATTTACATATTTCGCCTCTGAGGAGGGCTTATGAACCACTTATGAACCGCTATAAGCGGTTGAGGGCTAGCAAACAGGCGGTTGAGTGCTAACAACTGCCTATTAACTCAATGTTATAGTATTGGAGGCATTCACCATTTAGGCATTCATTACCGGTTCTTTACCATTCAATGGAATGCCTAGTGAGTGGCTAGGGAATGCTAGTTTTTTAGGTAAGGGTGATTTTGGTTTTGAATTACGATTAAATCATAAAGTAGAATGTATTAATTGATAGTGTTTCCTGACTGACTCCAGTCATATGTCCAGGACAACCTAACAACGTGATATAGTCTAATTATAAGGCCCAGCCCATGATGAGTTAATTCAATTGTTTAAATAACACTATCAGTATCATAAAACCAACATAACTATCGTATTACTCCACCAGACTACCTCACAGTGATAACCCAGGAGCTCATCACATTTCACATTACATAATTATAATGGCTCATCAGTTCTGTCTGGTCATAAGTCATATCTTTGCACTGTATATGTGTAACGTATGTGATGGGGTGGGGTGGGGGTGTTTAGGTGGGAGTGTATAGATGTAAGGGTGGAGCATGATGTGTACACAGATCCCGGTTAGTATATATAGGGGTAGGGGTGTGCTTGTTGCCTCCATGAATTTTGACGTGTGATACCGAAATAAATAATAGTTTTATAACTAAATTATTCTATTAATTTGAGACAAAGAGATCATAGGAAGACAAAAATATGAAGAAATAGAAAAGACGTACAGAAGTGGAGATATAAAAGGAGTGAACGAAAGGAGGGGGAAGAAGAACAAGAGATATCAACTACAGGGTGTCCCAAAAGTCTCGATACCTTTTTGAACCGTCATATCTTTTGCTAGGATTGACCGAGGGGAAATCAAAATACATATTTGAAAAGAGTAAATTCGGGCAATTATTTGGATGCCAAACGTGATACATTTTCCTTCGTTAATAAGACAAACATGACCAATGAACAATGCAACTAAAATGCAACATGTCAATACTGGGAAACAAAAATATGCTTTTCGCGTTGAGAATTATAAAATCGATTTTTAGACTTCGCTCCTCGCCTTCTATTCTAGTAAAATTTTGAAGAAAAATCTTATCTTGTTCTGTTATGATATGGTTGATGATGATATATTGAAATCATTTCTTCATAGAATTTCCAATCTAACAATGGTTATATATTCAAATAGAAGTTTCAACCCTGGCCCTGATCACACTGATGATGAAGCATCGACTGAAGATGTGTTATTATTAATGTTTAGAATATGCCTTGACTTTTGAACACTTGTATTGGAAAACAACTGGCTGTTTCTTTGGGTTTGCAATTACAATAGGAAGAACGATACTTTAATGTTCACCTCCCGTCTTTCATCATCCACTGCGAATTATTAAGAGTTATGTCCTTACGTTCCTGGTGGAGGAATCTTGTGCATGTTGTGAGAGAGCAGAGGATTTAAGAATGGAATATTCACAACTTTAGAAAATAACTTTTACTGGCTTGATTTCTGAATGAAATCAAAGCATTAGTACACAATTCCTGGTGTTGTATATCATCATGACAGTCTAATTCTATAATACGAGAACTGTTTGACATATGCAATTGAATTGAATGGAGAGACATTGGTCTTGAAGTTGAGAGGAGGTAGTGGATAGTTGGGATCCGGAGATGAGCTGTAAACTTATTGTATGTTTTTTTGTGTAATATGCCCAGCTGTTTCACCGTAGATTATTTATTATGGTAGTGGGTTTACATGTCAAATTTGGTGTCAAAAAAATTGCCAGAGTTTTCTCTTTTCAACGATACCTTCACTTTTGTTATCGCGTGGTGAATACCAGAGTTATGAACGTTTAAAATGGTATCGAGACTTTTGGGACACCCTGTACTTAAAAATCAACTTATAAATCACAATTTGGGCCGGAATGTACTTAAAACGCTTACATTCTGTTATTTCTTTATTTACTTTAAAGAGGCGTGGTCCAATTGTTCATGTTCTGTTTTCTATATTAGATTGAGGGCTACCATTAAAACAACATTTTTCCAAATTTTGAGTTGTATTGTTCCAGTGGTTTGATATGAGATAGCAATGCCCACTTCCGATGTGGTTACCACAATTCACTACGATTTTGTTCACACCATTTAAACGAAAAATATCTCGGGCATATTTCATTGGGAAATGAGGAAAATGTCAATGATACCCAAAACTCAGTATAGTGATGGTGAAAATGGGGGATGAGGCTGTTGACCGGGTAAAGGACTTTTAAGTTTTCAAAAGAGGAAAGGGAAAACCAAAAATGGAATTGGAATCTCGAGTGTTTCAGTTTTCGTTGTCAACAAATTTAACCCGCTATAGCTGCTTCAGAAATGTAAATCGTTTGCAGTTTCCGGATTTGTAAAGCGTTAAGGCTAATTATTTGTATGAATAGTAAACTATACATTTGAAATTCGTAGTTCCTCGGACTTCTTATAATTCTTTGCTATGTTTTTTTAGTACGCTCACACCGAAGATGATTTTTCCGGCGATTTTTACCAATCACTTATCATAATTTTCTTCTTATCTAAATGTCGAATACATATACAACCCAATGATATAATATTAAGTGTAGGTCTACAACAAGGCGCTCCCAATTTAAAGCAAACACTGTCAACTTTATCTCAACACCACCGCGTTCTATTTAAATAAAATGTAATAGAATCCTCTAGCAGACCTCAGATCAGCTTATTCACTGATAAAAAAGATAATATCTCACATTATGTGACAGTGGGTTTAAAATGCTCTACAACCAATGTTCAGAAAAATAAGAAAGAAAAATGTACCCAAATTAGATTAAAAAACGAACACTGTCTTTTGCATGCTAAACTGACAAAATAACCCGAAATAATAAGGGGGGTCCACTTTTCTTGCATGTAAGAACATCATTTTGGATAAAGGACAATATTTTGGAACTTCCCACCCTTTGCGAAAATCTTGGCTACGGGCCTGAGACGTGAAGACAATTCACATGATTAATTAATATAAATAAGTTAGTCAAAAAATGCAAGGTTACTAGTAAATTTTGTGTACCTTACATAATTTGGATCTATCAATTTATCAATGCACTATTTACTTAGAATACATCCGCATTCACCAGAATAAGTGGAGTATCTGTCTACATGCAATAAACTCATCAACAGAAGTTTTAACCTTTGGACGAGGCAAATAAAGACTTATTTTGCCAAGGTGTGGGACAATGAAACACAGGAATGAGGAGTAGATAAACTTTGATATAACTGGTTGATGAACGATGACAACATGGCTACCAAGAACATAGGATATATCGTCTGGTGGTTATCCAATGTTATTCTTATTACAAAAGGTATGTTACATTTTCATATTTTATACCATGTATGCAGATGACGAGAATTTACACTACAATGCACGAGCAAATAGAAATGTGATCATAAATTGAGAGTGCTACAAACACCGGACGGGAATAGAACAAGGATGCATTATTTTAGGGCGGTGGGAACCTGGGTGCGAACCCAAGATTGTTTTAGTCATCTGAAGAAATTCACATTTTCAGACTGAATTAGTGCCTATGTACTCTTTGATACCAATATTTTTGCACGTTTTGTGCCTCTTGTAAAACCTAGCAAACACAAAATGGTTTTTAAATCCATTATAAAAGTGTAAAAACGCGTTTTGGTTCTAGTCAAAACGTTTTAATAACATTCAAATGTCGAGTTATATAAAGGTCATGAAAATATTAAAAACGGTTTTTATGAAAAAAGTCAAATTGTTATTGCGAAATATTTGTTGGCAAATGTGTTTTCAAAATATTTTGTCAATACCAAAATAACATTGTTTTACGATGTTTTGCATCAAGTTGCCAAAAAGTGTTATAAAATATTTTTAAAACGTTTATACCTTTTTATATAACCCGACATTTAAACGTTTTCTGTGATTTGCGTTTGCTGGAAAGGTCCCATCCATTCATATGAAAAGGTTTGACTACAAAAACGATTCTCTTATAAATGCATCTACGCACAGTTTCCACCTCGATACACCCAAGCACACATTATTTCCAGCACAGCGAGTCTAGCCTAGTGCGTAGTCTGTGTTATACTACACGGTTGAGTGCATAACATCAGAAGAGATGTGTGAGATCTAGTGAAAAATTGGAGCACAGTGGAGCATTTTTAATTTTTGGCCCCTGTGTGGCCAAAAAAACTGACCACCGCCCAAAATTTGACCTTTTTGCTTATAACTCAAGAAATTTGACCACTGCGTTGACCTTTAACCTTGAATATGGCCGGAGTGCCGGGAAATATTTTTTGTTAACATCTTGAATGTGTTATAGGGCCATAAAGGGAAGCTAAAAAGTTGGTTTGGTAGAGTCCTGGGGGGATGCACATTAAAACCTGGTAGATACCCGACTATATACTCAATTGTGTGCTCGACAGTTTCGGAGAGAGTATAATCTTGCTGTTTATTAGGATGTGATCTAACTGTGCATGGATGAGTCCAAGTCCAGAGACGGTTCCTCGGTTGGGGGAATCTCATCTGGGCCGGTCTGAGATTGTACCCCTGGCAAGTGTTGAATCATGGTAGCAGTATGGGCCAATGACCCAAGATTGGGAAAGATGACTATCTGTTCCTATTCTGGCATTAAAATCGCCGAGGATGAGATGGATGTTGTGCCTTTTTATACCATCCAGGTGGTCAGATAGAGATGAATAGAATTCCTCCTTGTCAGAAGATGTTGGGCACTCCGTTGGTGCATATACAACAGTGATGCTAAACTGAGGGTTACCATGGAATGTTACAAATAGTATCCTCTCGGAAACAGCTTCAACACTCTTAAGACTACATCGTTACAGTAGCAAATACAAATGGCCAAGACATTTGAACATATTTGGCTAAAGAGCGCTACAAATTGATATGGTTCATCAAGTATGTGTCAGGATATGAGTGGAGTAGCGGAAATCGGGTTCTACTTGCCGAGTCGCGCCATGTCGTAACACCAGGAAATATAATGGAAAGAAACACAAAGATTGACAGTCAAATAACCATGGACGAAAGAGATTTAGTAGTCTGTGCAAATAACATTCAAGTTGGTGTCCATGAAAGACCCGTACAATCGGACACTATGAATCTGAAACTTAAATTTTAATGCCGAATCAAGCATTTCCGACTCCCTCGTGCATTTGTAAATGGACGCTTTGTTCTGAAAATATAAGAATTTAAAGGAAATATATAATTTTCAATTTTCCACAGAGCACTTTATAGTACGAGGATTTACTGTCATTGTTCAAATGATGGTTTATGTTTTGATGTTTGACTTGGAATGAATTAAAGTTTATAATTCGAGAACGGAGTGGTCAATTGTCAAAGTTAAGCGCCTCAAATTAACAGGAAGGAATACGAGTATTTTAGAAAAAAGTATATTGGTAAGATTAGTGACATTGAAACTGTTACATGCTTAAAATTGTTGTATTATATATTTTGGACATCTTTAGAAATGATACAGTAAGTGGAAGATTACCAAGTGCTCTCCCATCACATCCATTCACAGCACAGCTAACACCAAAAATGTTCTTATTCTAATATGTTTTTAACCGATAATTATTATATATCCGACATTTTTCTGGCAACTATGGCATGTGTTTTTTCAATCTTTGTTGTCACAACATTAACTGACAACTTTCTTAAAAATTGTTGAAAATATTTTTCTTTATATTATACAGGTGCTGTTCTTGATGTCACATGCTTCAACAGACTTCCCATTTTAGACGCAGACAATTCTGGGCAAGCTAACGATAATCCATTTATCGGTGGATATGAAGGGACAGGTTTTCAAGACGTCACTGTTTCATTTGCAAGAGCTATAGACACAAATACAGGTATAGGTTTACCTGCCGGCAGCTATGTCGAAGAGGAAGAAAATAATAAATTGGATAATACACGTTTATATATGCCGGACGACGACACTCTCGATGGAAGTGACAGGATAGGAGTGTTTAATTGCGTTGTTGACAATCTGGGAGTTCAGACTAATATCACTACAATAACAATGGAAACACAAGGTAATTTATAAAGCTATGGTTCTTGTACTTAGAGAATCTCAACCACACCACAGTGGTCTACATCCGCTGGTCAGAGTTTACTTGTACCATACAGTGGCCTAGCGAAGGGGTGAGAAGGGGGGAGGGGTAGTGGTGGACACGTGCCCTGGGTGCCCCTTTAGCGCGCGCCGAATTGACCAATTTAGCATCCATTCTGCGCCCCACCTAGCGATGAAAGTCTAAATTTTCGCGCATTTCAGGACAAAATCATTTGAAAGATCAGACCGAGCGATATTCAACTTCATTATAACCAAAATTAATGAGGGATAGGCCCTATGTGCAAATTTCCGCGCGCTCCGCTTGCACACTTGTTTCAAGGATGGGAGAGAGGCGCTATTATGTATCCTTAGCCCTAGCTACGCCACTGGTACCTTAACCCTAAAGCCTCCAGCATACTTTCCTGCCGCTTGCCGCTGCGCTAAGCGGCAGGGCGTTTCAACCAATGCCATGCCTTTATTGTGTCCGTTTGTCAGCAATGCGCGTGCGCCACGCCGCTCAGCGGCAAGGGGCAGGGTAGTATGAAACCAGCATAAGCCTTACCCAAACTTTTGACTAGCAAACCTTTTTTTCGGCCAAAAATATGACACTTTGCATTTTTTCTAGCCATTGCAGTCACCAAGGTCAAAGACTTGACACTAGTCTAAGCACGTTATTTTTTAATAATGGGTTATAAACTGGAATATGAAATGTACTAGACAATGTACTAGAATAGAAAATGTTTTACCTTTAATGCCACTTAGTTCAACCCAAAGGAATAACATTGAGCTAAGTTTTATTTGGCAAAAAGGATATTAATATTTTTAAACAAATCTTTACAGCTAATTAACAAAGAAAAAACTGACATAAACATTCATGTCCTGTTGGTTTTTGCTATAGCAAAATGCATCGATGCATCAAGTATACATAATCATATGAACAGAGACTTATCTACAAATTCAACAATTATTTTATTTGAAATGTAACCATTGCTTTCATTAAGTTGTGTCAATAAAACACTATGAGAGACAATCATTCTAATAGTATAACTTTAATTACCCCAGTCTAACGTGGAGAAGGGGATAGATGCTATACCTCTCCAGACTTTGTCCTGACGCCGTCAAATGTGCCTTTGGTTCGATTCCCCGCAGGACCATAAAAAACCGCTCTCCCCGTGGTTCATATGGTATTGGCAGGGCAGATGATCCATGATAAAAGACCTCGTTTACAGGCTGTTCCGATCAGGGTATCGCCCGATTGTCGGCTACACTTGCCTGTCCTGTAAAAATACCCCGACCAGCTATCTACGGCAACCCCTTCGTTCACCAGGTCACTTGTACCTGGCCGAAGTTTCGTCAGCGTTATCTCCTAGATTTCAGCTGTTGATGCCTAGATATGCCCAACATAAAAAAAATGCTCTCAGTCAAACCACCAAACGGCTCTATGTAATTCCAACCATCCTTTTCGCTCAATTTGTTACCCTACCCAGGGGTAGGCTAGTCCGTCCAACTTCTAGGGCAGGGGCGAGTTGTTGAGACGCAGATACACATTTTAAAATTATGAGCATGAAACTTTCTATAATAAATAGCGGTTTCCTATAATTTTTAGTAATAAATCGGCGATTTTCGAGGTTTTGATCGGGTATGACGTCATTCTGGGATATTTATACTTCTTTTGGTTTCAAAGATGTAGACGTCGTTCAATAGCAAAGCTACCGAGTGAGTTGCAACTACCCCCACACAGCGTCATCATCCCTATATCATCGTGTCAAAAATTGCCGTGATAGTACGGCGAATCCTCACGTTTATTAACATCTACGCATGGCGATTTTGTTCGAGATAGGCCGAGCGACTTAGGCTTAGCATACCATTTACACGATATGAGATACCACAGTTTCTATTCTACACGTTTTTAAAATTTGCGCATGATCAGTACCCCATATGATGTTGCCATTACAAGAAAATTCGATTTGTTGTCAGGTAAACCCGGGTTTTGTTTTCAATACACTAACTGGAAATTCAATACACTAATCATGCTAATCAGCGGCGATTGCTGTTTGCTGTGGATATATTTGACTGCATTTTCAGTGTTACGATTTTTAAATCGTACGTTAAAAATGTGATATATTCAACTGTTTGAGAATTACAATCATATACAAGGAACATTCAGCTCGGATCCACGTGCTGTATAGAATATTAAATCACAAGTCTATAACACAATGCACATATCGATACACTATGCAACTTCACCACTGAGCGATCTAGCGATCGATTTCAGATAGGCTCCTTTTCTTGCGTTCGGTGAAATACCAATAGCCCGTCGCTCACCAACGGAGTATTAAGTTATAATACAGGGTGTCGACACTGTGGCCCATTCTTTAGATGTGTTACAAAAAATACCTCAGTTAGACGAGTCATTTACTGTTGTTAAAGAATTTAAACGGACTAGTTGAACAAGTGTGCGGTGGTAGGAGTCTTTACTCCAATGTTTTATTGTTTCAGCGCAGATTCAGTCTTGTATTCATCAAATACCATTTAACACATATACATTTTGGTTAGTAAATTGAAAAAGGTTATTATTCCGGGGTTATTATTAAAATAAGACGGTCATGTCGTCATCATCGCCGTTGTTTGTGCAATTTCCGTTCAGTTTAACTTTATGCAATTCATCATCAAATACAAACAATATACAAATAGCATATTTATTTATTTATTGTATACAATATGCAATATAATTAATTAATTATATTTATAATTAATTTATAATATGCAATATTATTAATTAATATAAGCTTAAGTTACATTGGTTCAATTGATCTGTAGCTTGGATATCTCCAGTAACGTTAACCCAAACAGTCAACATCGGTGAATCGACAACATTGAACGTCACGGCGTCAATCGATCAAACTTTACTACAATGGCGGCACAATGGATACCCTCTAAATGGCACGGATGGACAAAGTAGTCTGGTATTTGAAAATGTGACTGTTGCCGATGCAGGAATATATGAATGTCATAGCTCAGAAGCGAGAAATGGATTAAGTGCATTTATGAGACTTCTAGTCAGAAGTAAGTTTACATGCTTGTGTATTTATTTATTTATCTATATACTTAAGTACGATAGTTCAGCAACAACAACAATCCGTTCTATAGCAATCGTTAACTATGCGCTTTTCAAGAAGATCAAGGGAGCATAAATATAGATAAGAGAAAACGATTTGCTGTAAACAGCAATGTTTACAGAGCTCTGAATATCATCTGGAAGAGTATTCCATGACATGGTGAAGCTGCTGATGTTAACCATAACGTTTTCCATTTTGAGCTGAAGGAACAAATCGTTTGTAATTTTACATCATTGTTCTTGTCATTGTTTTGACTTCACTTTCTCGTCATTGTTTTGACTTCACTTTCTCGTGTTATCAGGATGTCCTGCCGGCATGTGGGGTGAAGATTGTGACCATTACTGCACAAGTTGTTACAATGGAGCCATATGTGACGAGGAATCGGGCGAATGTATCTGCGCTCCAGGCTTCAGTGGGACAAACTGCGAAATACGTAAGTAATTATATAAGAATGAATGTAAAATAAACAATTTACACATTGTATCAGCGCGTTAAAACGCTTTGTTAAATGACTATGTTGCAGTGGTGTAGTCAGCATTTTTTCAGAGGGGGGGGCAAAGGGGGCAAGACAAATTTTAAGGGGGCACCTTTTGGCAACAAAATCAGTTTATGGTACAAATGCGCGCGAAATGTTTTGCCATATTGAAGTTAAACTGGTTAAATATGGTATAAAAATGGAATAAATTCGCGCGAAGCTCGAAAAAAATTGGCCCTTTATAGGTTAAAATGGCAAACAAATCTTAAATATCGGGGCGGCCACCTTCCCACAGGGGGGGGAGGACAAGATGCAGGGGCTGCCCCTCTTTGCCCCCTTGGCTACGCCACTGCTTTGTTGTGACTAATTAAAAGGATAAAAACAGTAGCTTAGTTAATATAAATAACAGCAATGTAAAAACAAAACAAAAAAACCCGATTATGGTAGATTGTAACTTTGCGTAAGGGTTAGGGTGCAATTTCAGGCGGAGTCTCAATCGAACTAGTTTGAGTTTTTTGTCAAGAACAAAGGAAAAATTACGTTCTGCTGCTGACAGTTGCACCAGAAATCTTCTGGCTTTCTCAAAGCGTTAATGATATCTTATTGATCCATCTGCTTGGAGCTGGAATCTTGACCGGATGTTATTGTTTTACGGTTAGTATTCCTGTCAGAAGGTTTCTAGCAAAACTATCAGCAGAAACCCCTACGTTTTCCTTTGGTCTTTACAAAAACACCTTTTAATAGCTGATGAACCCGTTCAGCATGTTCAGTCAAGTCTCAACTTAAGGTTATTAATTATTTTAAACTGTTGTGATTTGGTAGTTCACAACATCTTACGAATGGTAGTGAGCTTTGGCAAAAACTGCATTGCTCAATTCATAGCGAGCGTGTAGAAGAATTAAAATATCACAGATACACTTTTATAGGTGCTGCGGTTCTTGAGTTACGTTGTAAAGAGGGCTGAAACAACAACACTTTTGTAAAACGTACATAACTCATTAACAACAATAAATTAAGCAAGTATACGATTTGTAGAATGAACTTTTGCAAAACATCAAGGCATTAATTTTCAATAATATATTGATATAGATAATGAAAATCGATTTTTAGGTTGCTTCGACCAACAATACCTCGTCTACCCTTAATTGACAACATCTATAAATTAAGTTAAAACATCCGCTCTTACCGTAGGAGATATAAATAATTAGGTAAAGGAACTCCTAGGAGGTGATGTAAAACCGTTGGTCTCGTGTACATAGACATGTACATGTAGTTCGCAATCAGGTTTGATGCGTTTCACGCCACCAATTCGTTCCGGTAGCATTAAAAGACGGTTTCATATGTGACCCACAATCCGTTCCGGTTGCATTAAAAGACGGTTTGATATGGCCCACTCCAACAAACCTCGGAACATGTCGCCAGACATGTTTTTGAGTTATAGGCTTTGAAAGATGCCATTCCCATAAAAAAAAATTAAGTTTTTGAATGGTATTTGACTGTGGGACTAAGTGGACTTTTAAATCCTTGAAAGTAATTATTGAAAAGAGGATTACTTAATCAACAATTACCAGTTGAACTATAGGATAATCCCTGTTCAATTTTGTGTAAAGTGGAAAACAAATTGGCCAATTTGTCCGAATAGTGGTTGGGCAAAAATATCAAGGTATCATTTACAAAATTATCCATATTTGGAAAAGTATTAATACTGTTTATATAATTCTGATATCATTTTAAGCTTATTGTCTAGTGTTTACATTTATATTAAAACCATGAAAAGTCAAAAATGCGACTTGTTCCTGGTTTTGTCAGAGTCACATATTAAAAACAGTACCTTGGCTCTGATATGTCATATATAAACAAAGTTATTGTTCTGCTAGCATGCTGAGAATGATTTTACTTATACGTTACCTTCACAGTTGAAGGAAGCAATCGCTGGGGACAGCAAGGAGAGTGGCTTTGTTCTAGTGGTGGTGATGTACATTCAGATAAATGTAAAGGAAGACTGATGTGTCTACAAGATCCTTTTGGATGTGCTTGTGCAGCTGGATTCACAGGGCTGGATTGCAATGATGGTTTGTGTAGTTATATGACTTAATTAAAGTTTAGTACTTCAAGCGCACAGAACACTAAATTGTGCGCACAGATTAGTTAACTGTGCGAACAGATTAGTTAATTGTGCACATAGACACGATTAACTGTACACATAGATTAGTTTGTACTGTGTGTGCGCATATGTTAGTTAAATGTGCACACAGATTATGTATTTGTGCACACAGAATATGTATCTGTATCTGGATTTGTAAACTGTTCGCAGATATCTTTACGAACAGTTTTGTAAAATGTTAATGTATTTTGTACCCTGAAACTGCACAAAAGTCATATTTGTGGAGGAATAAGCATAATGAGGGAAAACCTAATGTCTTTTTTTCAGCTGTTAGTTGCAGTCTATTCTAATTCTGATCAAATCTTTATTTCAAAAATATTGATAAATATTGTGTAGTAAATTGAAAAAGAGTTTTTGAAGAACCCGACAATCAATTTTGTGCGACACCGTCTGCATTTGTCAGCACGTAAGTTTGTAGATTTTTATCGTTTTCTTTCGGTTTAATATGCTGAATCTTATCCTATGTAGCAATGACATGGAACAAAAGTCTGAGAAAATTTTATATTTAATTCTCAAATTGTCTTCAGAATGTGATCCTACCAACACGGGTAAATTCGGAAGGAATTGTGGGCAGACTTGTCATTGTGCAGGTGGAAATTCTGAGTGTAGATATGATACTGGAGATTGTCTGGATGGGCTGGGATGTGAGGACGGATGGAAAGGAGAGAGTTGCCAAGGTAATTACATGTAGGCTGCGTCAACAGTTTGTACTTTATCATTATCATCTGTGAACGATGCAGAAACAGAAATGAAAAATAGAAAATTAAATTTCTTGACAAAGTACCAGTTGAAAATTAAGCACTAGTTACTAAAACAGGTAAAGTATAAGAGGGGAGAGAAAATATGTCGATGACACAAACAAACAAACAAACAAACAAACAAGCAAACAAACAAAAGCCGAACAAAAGAACAATTAAAAAGGAAGAAAAAAAAGAGGAAAAGATAAGAGAAGGACGAGCATGGTGATTCTAATGTGCGTTTACCATTTCCCGGGAGCACGTGTATAATATTTTTCTATTTTAAAACTATTATTAAATACTGTATCTTGATTCGTTTTTAACGAATCTTTTTAAAAATCATCTTCAAATGTATATTTCTTCAGTTCCTGATCCATGTCCTGAAGGATTTGCGGGTGAATTTTGTGACAGATGTCCAGGTAAGATTTTAACATAGATTTACACAAGCGCTTCAAAACAGTGGTCCTATTATCTCCAGCTATACCTTAAAACAATAGTTGCCAACAAAAGTGACCATAAGAAATCAATACCTTAATGGTGTCAGGTGGTCGAAATGATAGATACCGTTGGTGGGTATCATGCTCTTTCCAACCAATGTCTAAATGCATTGATCACGAGTCGTCAGTGGTATTATAGTATTATTTTCTATAAAAAGTGTCAAAAGGTAGAAAGCGAGTTGTGACTTAAGCAAGCAACCAATAGGATCTTTAACAATACATCTATTATTTTATTTCTGTTTACAGCCGCCACCATTTCATCGCCTACAGTAACACCAGGCGAAGGTCAGGTGACCCTACAATGGACAGTAGAGAACACTCTTTGTCCAATTGACTTCTACACACTACAGTATGAACTCATCACATTAGATGGGTGCAAAATTGTGCATGACGATTTAACCGAGGCGGTTGTGATTAACGCAACAAGTCAGTCGTCTTTCAATGTGACCGGACTAGAAACATATTCTACGTACACCTTTTATCTTACGCCTCATAATGTAATTGGTTATGGACCAGTGCTAGAATTTGTTAATGTGACAACTAATGAAGAAGGTGAGAGCGATATTGGTTTTAAACTTATGCTTTCTTGACAAAAAAAAGGCATCTAATGAATTTTAATAGGACCGATTTATTTTGTTGATGTTGTCCTTGAGACTGCGGGAAGATACTCTTTCTCCTCTTGGATGGTATAAATAATCACACGAGTAATCGCATGTCCCACTGATGAAGTTGCCATAATACCTGCCTAATTGTCTAAACCTTTCAACTTCTTTTAACTTTCTTAAAGCTTGATTGATATAGTCAAATTTTGTTCTTTGTGAACAATAAGTTTTAGTTAAATATCTTGCAACAATCGGTCTTTAAATGTCACGTCACTTTTCTTAATCTTCCAGTTCCACTTGTTTCACCCGGTAACGTTGTAAGTGTTGGTTTACTTGAAAAAGACTCGCTAACCTTCGCTTGGGATGAGTTACCCTGCGGCAACAGAAGCGGCGATATCGTCCGGTACCATTATGAGCTTCAAAGCGATACAGCCAATACAACAATAACTGACTTTGTAACTGCACCAAGAACCAATGTTACTCTGCCAGATCTATTACCTTGTGCATCGTACACATTTCGTGTTTCTGCGTCAACAAATGTCGGAAATGGACCATACAGTAAAGGTGTTAAGGGAGTTACCGATTTAACAGGCGAGTGTAATAAAGATTAGGGAATCATACTTGCAATATTGACCTTTTCGGTAAATCCCATAAGTCTTTGCGAGTACACCTGAGATGTCATCATTAGGTAAATGAACTCTTAGGAGGTGATGTAAACCCGTTGGTCTCGTGTACATAGATCTGTACATAAACGGTTCCAAAAAATAAGTCCCCCTCAAAGGTGCTTGTTGAAGTAAAGGAGCTCAAAATCACTGTTCGAATATATGGTTTTAACGATGTTTGATTTTATTAAATGATTTTAAATATCTGTAAATACTTTTCTGATACTCGTTGATGAAATAGGACCATCAAAATAATGATTAAATTCGATCTTTTTAGCAGACATTAAGAGATGTTTCAGAATCCTCAAATCTAACCAAGATGCTGGATGTTGCACAGAGTTCATGGTGATGTCTCATACTCTGCCTCATACCTTTAACTTTTAATTTGTAATTAGATGTTCTATTAAAAGCCATATTGTAACATTTTCTCTCGTGCCCGCCATCAATGTTTCTAGAAAATATAAATGTACATTGATAAACTAAGATACCCTAGAAAAATCTAATCCTAGTATGCTGTAATTCTGACAAAATCTGAGATTTTTAATAATAGATCGTTTCGGTCGTTTTATTATCGTGATCAAAATATTAATCGAAGGCATACGTGATACCCATATAACACCATACGTACAGGGCATGCGGGAAGGTCATAACAAATCAAAAGAACCGAACTCAGTCCCGATTGACAGCGTGACGCGCATTGGCGACATTATGCGCTGGTATTAAAACCATATTGTAACATTCCATAAGAAATAGAGTTATATTTATTCCCACAAAATGTTCCGACAAAATTAACATTTTGTGGAAAAGAAATCCAAATCTATTTTTTATGAAAATGTTACAATATGGCGTTAAACGGCTGTTGCATCATTTCACTAAATGCACGGATTTATGTTATTTGAAGTTGAAATTACGCAATAAAGACTTTCTGTAATAATCTTCTTCTTTTTAACCTTTTAACCTGCAGCTGTTAGATCCATAAACATATCTTCCGTAGTAGCAACAGAGGTTACTATAACCTGGGACCCACCTGGTTCTAGCAGTTGTCCAGTAGATGGTTATTACATTGAATATGAACTCATCAACTTAGACATGTGCCAAACCATAGACAACCCGCAAAGAGTCTCCTATGACTTAGTGAACGCTACAGAAGCTACAATCAAGGGACTGTCGCCATTTTCTACCTACAATGTTTATGTTATAGCAACAAATGAAATAGGGAATGCGACTGAAGCTATGGAAACTGTAAATACATCTGAGACTGGTAAATTATGTGTTGCTAGGAATTATTACAATTAAATTCTTTCTATAACAATAATGTCTGAAATAGGTAGCACTTTAATATTTTGATTTCTTACGCCAAAACGTACTCCCTATTCCAGAAAAATACTGCACTAATTTTTTGGATTTTGATTTGCCAAATGACACATAGCTAAATCATAATCCTTTAGTTCTAACTTCGTATGTCAACGGTATAGGTCTGACTTATGGGCATTAGTCATCCTTGATTTGACACACATTTTATGCTCTAAAAATCATCTCAAAGGCTTATTGGTATGAGGTTTGTTGCCGAGTTGCCCACAAGAAATTGACAATTTTATTTTGCTTTTGAAAGTATGCTGCAAACGAATAGGCAAACAGTTTGTATTTTGTCATCTATGTGGGAATCCCACGATTACGCACACTTTTCTTAATTAATTGCAATATCATACTAAAGTCGTACAACGGGAGCAGACATCTTATTATCGCGTCCACAAATTCTAGCAATATAATTGTTCCCTGCAAGGTCCTCAACTTTGCATTCTTGCTCCAATAGAGGACATCTCAATAGGCGCTCCATGGTTGGTTTGTTGTTCAGTGCCACATACGCAAGTCAGATCTTTGGAGTTTAGATATCCCCACTTCTTGAGATTCACATTACATCAATCAGTACCAGCTCTCTGTCTGTTGATGCATTTCCATTCTGCCCAGTTTTAGTCGGCACCAGGGGAAATTCTTCTTTGTCATGTACATGGATGTTGTTGCTGGAAGAGCAGACATATTCCATTCATGTAAAGACAGTATTTACCATATTATAATTATGTTAACAGACACGGCAATATTCTCAATCCGTCTTTTTCTTGACGTCATTAGGCTACCGATCCATATCAGATTTAGTTCCCCAAAGAAATTTGTTCCCTGTCCCTGAAATGAACAGGTTACCAGTTTGCCATACATCCAAGGCAAACAGTTTGTATACATCCATATACATACATCCAATATATCCAAGGTTCTTTAGATGACATTGTTCAGTCCAGCTTTCCAGGAAGTGACCACTGCTTGAGGCAATTGGTTGTGCAACCTGGACATTTTGTACACAGGCTGGTGTCATGCAGGATTCAGGAAGCGTTTTCTTAGCCCTAGCATGGTTACCATCAAGACGATTTGTTTTGTATCTTAATCTTGCCAAATATTTGCTAATCATGTTTTCTTATTGTTCAGCTCCAGTCGTGGCTCCATATGATATATCAGGAACAGTAATAGACAGCAGAACACTACGCTTTTCTTGGAACGAAATACCTTGTGGTCTACGTGGTGGTGAAGTGATATCATATTACTATGAACTCAAAGATGACTCAGATGGAATCAAGAAGAATGATTCTCTACCTTCCTCAAATTCAATGATAACATTCGATGACTTAGTCCCGTGTCACGGCTATACATTTCGTGTAACTGCGGTTACACGTATTGGTGAGGGTCCATACACTGATGGTTTACGCAATGTCACTGCTACTGAAGGTAGGGTTACGATAATCATGATAATGTTGTAAAATATTATATTCTGTTCAAATATTTCCCATTCAACCTACCTATAATAATAATTATGCAGGTTTGCCACTAATGTTTCTTTAGTCATCATTTCACATCCTCCATTCCCAAATGTATCCCTCGATGAAATAAAAGATGGTAAAGATAATAACAATATTGCCAAGCTATAAAATAAACATATTATTCTTGTTTTCGTATTAGCCCCAATACTCTAGTCTTATCATCCAATACATCATTTTCCTTTTACAACAATTTTAGTTCCAGACCCAATTGCAGAACTAAATGTTGCCCCAAGCAACATTGGAGAAATCAACATCACGTGGTCGGAACCCGCTTTCAAACCGTGCCCGATTGACCGCTATTACTATCGTATAGAACTAGTGAACTTGGGCCAGTGTGACGAGTATGATATGCCGATAATAGTAGCAGCCGACTCCACCACGGGCACTTCTTTGCTTATTACAAATTTAGAGTCGTATTCCACATATAACGTGTATATTAAAGGAGAAAACGATGCAGGAAATGGTACAGCTGTGAATGAGACTGTCATGACATTGGAGACAGGTATATAGATCCTTAATATACTTTAACTGCAGAGAAAATCATGGATATACATAAATATAGGATGTTATGTCATTGAGTATAAAACATTATGAAACCTCATAATTTTAAGGCGAAGTAATATTGACTTTGTATATCAATGTAGGGCTGGCATTTTATAACAGGGCGGATTCAGGTTTGTCCAGATTGGCTGAAATTAATTCGGCAATTAATTTTAGCGCAATTTCTTATGTTTGGGGGAATGTTAGGGAGGAGTACGCCGGATTTTCCTCTATGTGAATCCACCCATGTGGATCCACAAAACATTTTTGTACATCAAAGATATAGGTCTTAAATTCGGTAAAGGTATAAAAGATGGTATGAATTGAGTCGTCGAGTAGCCTTCAAGAAATGCCTTTTTAGGTATATATACTGCCAACGAAGAGGTAAATAGTTATTTTGTCATTTTTTCGGAATTCCATGATTCCCAATATAGCGCATCAGGTTCTTAGTTGGAGTATTTCTTACGAATAAGTTGCTTAAATTGCAATCTCATACTAAAGTCATACTACGTACGGGAGTACACTTCTTTTTCTTATTGTGTCCACACACGCAAGATATTGTGATACAGCCAAGATGTATGTAGCCTAATGTTACCAAACTTTTGCTAAAAAATTATTATGTCTTCTTATTGTTCAGCTCCGGACGTGGCTCCATATGATATATCAGGAACAGTAATAGACAGCAGAACACTACGCTTCTCTTGGAACGAAATACCTTGTGGTCTACGTGGTGGTGAAGTGATGTCATATTACTATGAACTCAAAGATGACTTAGATGGAATCAAGAAGAATGATTCTCTACCTGTATCAAATTCAATGATAACATTCGATGACTTAGTACCATGTCACGGTTATACATTTCGTGTAACTGCGGTTACACGTATTGGTGACGGTCCATACACAGATGATTGGCGTAATGTCACTGCTACTGAAGGTAGGATTGCGATAATGTTGTAATATATTTTGCCATTCTGTCTAACTATATGTCTCTCTATATAAATCGGAGGTTTACCTCCGAATTATCTTTATTCATCATGTCATATCCAACATGCCCAAACGTATCCCTCCATGAAATTAGATTCGGTGAAGACAACTATATATATTGCCAAGCTATCACATATACATTTTATTCTTGTTTTCGTTTTAGCCCCAGAAGCAGTCGAATCTTTAATGTTAACACAAACCGGAAGCAGTTCGATAACAGTGACATGGGATGACCCTGCCTACAAACCATGCCCTATTGACGAGTTTAACTTCCGGTATGAGCTCATCAATCTTGATCAGTGTGAGATAATCGACCCTCCACAGTTCATTGAC